>NC_048599.1:136870967-137010967 GCF_003668045.3 Cricetulus griseus
TGTAGCCCTGGCTGTCCTGGAACTCACTCTATAGACCAGGCAGACCTCCAAGTGAGAGATCCACTAGACTCTGCCTTCAGAGTGCTGGGACTAAAGGAGTGTGCCACCACTGCTCACCTCAGATACCAAGTTTTCTAGGAGAGGGTGGAAAGATGGCTCAGTGGATGAAGCCCTTGCTGCACAAGCCAGAGTGAAGACCAGAGTTTTGATCTCCAGCACCCATGTACATACCAGACAATTATGGTTGCCTGCCTGTGATCTCGGCACTCAGGAAACAGGGGTGGGATTCTTGGGGCTGTCTCAATATACAGGGTAGAAAGTGATTGAAGACTCCCCCATCAGCCTCATAACTTCACATGGGTGCCCACACATTATGTGTACAAATGCACACCATACACATAAAAAAATCTAACACATGCTATAACACAGATGAACCTTGAAAGCACCATGCTAAAAGGCATTACACTTGTATTAATATTGTTATCCCGAATATGTAGCGATGTGCAGACAGGAGGGAGTAGTGAGGTCACAGGGCCATGATAGTGAGTCTGTAAAACCTGGGGACTCAGTCACCTCCCTGGGAGGCAATGCACAGCAAAGCCACATCTGCTCCTGGGCTGTCTCCACAGAGCTGGCGACTTACACTTCTCTTCTTCCCTGTAGCCTAATTCCCTTGGGGCATCAGGAAAGGACAATACAACACCTGTCTCATTAGACAGCAGGCAAGGACTTATAAGGCAGCTGCTCAGAGGTCTGAGCAACTTGGTCAGCTGCAAGCTTCTCCCCACCCCCAGGGCTTCAACAGATGGAGAGCTGACCACTGTAACCCTCTGCCACTCCTTCACTTCAGATAGGTTCAGATTCTGTTATGAGTCCTCTCTGACTGTGTCCCTATGGATACTGTTCTTTTTGTTTTGTTTTCTTGAGTCAGGAACTCACTCTGTACACTAGGCTACCTTGAACTCAAGAGACCCAGAATGCCTCTATCTCCCAAGTGCTAGGACTGAGGGTACATGCCACCATGCCCAGTCATCTGTGGGAACCATCCTATTCCAGTTCCCTCTCCTGTGTGTGTTGGATGCTCTTACAGTAGGGATGGAACCCGGGGCCTTGCATACCACACGTGTGTTCTACCACTGTACTACATCCTTAGCCCCTCTATTTCCCTTTAATGAAAAGAAAATAACCACAATGGAACAATCTACCAGTTTGGGGCTGAGATTGGTAGAGAGCTGGCAAGAGGCCTGGAGTTCACTCCCCAGTACAATGGCCAGGGACAGTATGTGTGACACTTGTATGACAGCACTTGAGAAGCGGAGGCTGGAAGATCAAAAGGTCAAAGTTATCCTTGGCTACTTGGAGAGTTAGAGGTCAGCTGAGACTAGAAACTCTGCCTTTAAAAATAATTACCAGCTGGCATGGTGGTGGACACCTTTAATGTCACTTGGGAGGTAGAAGCAGACAGATCTCTGTGAGTTCAAGGCTAGTCTGGTTTACATGGGGAGTTCGAGAACAGTCAGGAATACATAGAAAGACCCAGTCTCCAAAAAAACCAAAAGCAAAAACACAAAAAACAAAACCTCAGCTTCAACCTGAATTACCTAATTAATTCTAGTTTTAAAACAGACACATTTCTAAAGAAAAAAAAGTTTACATTATATATAAATGAACTGCCAAACATAGAAACCCACTGTTAGAAATAAAACTTTAGCACCATTATTTAACTGATCATATCTCAGCTTTGAATTTTCCTAAATCAAAAAGGTTCAAACACTGGGAGGCAGAGGCAGGTGGATCTCTGTGAGTTCAAGGCCAGCCTGGTTCACAAAGTGAGTTCCAAGACAGCCAGAGCAGTTATACAGAGAAACCCTGCCCTTAAAAGAAAACAAACAAAAAAAAACAAAAAACAAAACAAAACAAAACAAAAAACCAACCAAGGATCAATGTTAGAAAGACCAGAAACTTTTACCAAGCAGGAAAAAAGTAAGTAGAAAAAGGGATAGAAATGAGCTGTTCCTATGGAGAGATTCCAGAGCAATAAATCTGGTAAAAATGTTCAAAGTCCTCAGAGAAGTACAAGTTACAATGAGACACACAGGTTATACACAGCCCATGTGAAATGCTGTAGGGGAGGCCACTGACCACCTACTGTAAGGCCCTCTGCAGAGCACGTACAAAATATCTAAGGGATAACCATATAACCCCAACTCTCTTGGGGCCACTGTGACAGGCAGGCCTAGACCTGCCCCAGCTTAAGATGACGAAAAGCACAGAACTCAAGAGGAAAAAAAAAAAACAAGATGCATCTCCCACCAGCAAACCACAGGGCAGTCAGGTGAAGCCAGTTCTCTGCCATGATGCCATCCCATGCTGCTTTTGTATACTTTAAAACCAACACATACAGTGTGAAAATTCAGACAGAACAGGAGCATAAACAGGTCAAGAGGGCAATGTCTCCTTCTCAACCACAGCATGCTCACCAAGCTGGGCATGGATGGCTCACCGGGTGCTCTTCCCATTTCCTATTGTGGTGACTGGAAAACAGACTGAGGGAGATTGGATATTCCTTCTGACTAATAAAGATAGCCAGACCATGGTGCTTCCACCCCAGCCTCAGTCCAAAGAGTGAACCAAGCCAGAACCCTGAGGAAAAAACCCTGCACATGGGCCAGGCCAAGGGCCAGCCCTTCGTCTCTACCCAGGCAGACCCATGATGCAGTGGCCACATGTAGCCCTGGGCTGGAAGGGTGTAAGGAACAGAGATAGCCAATGTGAACAGGAAAGCAGAGGCCCCAGAGGGTCATCACTACCCAGGCTGGACAAAGCCAGCAATCTGGAGCCAGATGAACACACTCATCACAGACATCTGAATAGTTTAATCGCTTCTCCTCAATACAGACCACTGGCAGGACTGTGCAGCCCAGGCAGGCTCTTCTCCTGTGTGCCTATGTCTCAGAGTGCTTCTCTCCTGGGCTATGCTCTGCAGATGGATGTCCTTCTCCTGTGCAGCCCCTACCTCCTTTCCACAAGCCAGAGCAGGTAAGGTCAACCACCATACTCTTCCTGCTGGTGTAGCTCTGAAGCTCTCTTGAGAGATCTTTCTGAGTACCCCACCCAAAGGCCTCTCCCTTCCCCAGGCAGCTCAGCAAGAGCTTTTCTACTGGCAGTCGAGAAGACCCCAGCTGGCCCCACAAGGACCAAGCTGAAGGGACCCTCCACTTAGTCTACCAGCTGAGGACCAACTGGAGGCTCCTTCCTGCCTTTCGTGTGATGGTGACTGGCTGAGGCCCTTCCCAGCACTCGCACCAAGCCTGCCCACCCTTGTGTGGCAGGGCCCTGGCCCAGTGTGGCAGCTCCTCACTGAGCTGCTATTCCTAGTAGGGGTGGCTAGAGTCCTGTTAGGTCCACAATAGCTTTGATGAAGATAGCATCATCCCGCACATAGGAATTCTTGGCCTCCATCTTGGACACAGGGCAGAAGAGGGGGCAGCCACTGGCGATATTCATGTCACTGAGAGGCCTCTGGAAGGAGGATGAGGTCACGTCAGGCCTGAATGCGTCGATTACATGCTCCCGGTTGTTCTGGTCCAGCAACATCAATGTTACCTGAGAGAATCAATCCAGGAAGGGAACAGTTTGTGCCTGAGTCACCTGAAAGCCCCACGTTAGTCCTATCCCACCTCTCCCACAGCAGGGTATTTGGCTTTTCATCTGGGAACAACACATATCCATGCTGGCACTGTAGGCTCATAGCATCTAAAACAGACTAAAGCTTACTACGATACACTGTATTCCTGGGTGCTGCTTCTTTCTACTGTTCATCTACAGATACTTTCTTGGTGAGACCCTGAAGCTCGCCCTGGAAGCACTTCACAATAAGAACGGGGGTCTGACTGTTAGCCATGGATTGGTCAGGGTCTCTGGGCTTTCCAGTCCTCATCACCTGCTCTGACTCCTCCACTGGCTTCCGGGGAAAGAGCTGGGCTCTGAGTGGTGAAGGGACCATCCTCAGGCCAAACTGGTCTCTGGAGTTTCAGTTCCTTAATTAAGGAAGACCCTGGCTTTAAGCAGTCACACCCTAACTCCGCTAGTTACACAGGGGGCTCTGTGGCTGTGGCCCTTCCCTTGAAGCATACTTCCCAGGAGACTTTCATAAAGCCAGTCATATGTGTCACAACCAACAGTGACAAATCACTTGAGCACCACAGCCCAATATACCTGGGTATAGACATTGCCTTTGGACAACTTGGCTACTTGGAAACTGTCCCCAACCTCACTCACAGATTCCCCCTAGGATCCTGAGGCTGCCTTTTGTACCTTCTGATTAAAAGGCCACCGCAAGAGGGCGTCATTGGGGCCTTTCATCACCACGAAGAAGAGAGATAGGTGAGTTCCCCGCCCAGTGCCATCACCATTCAAGTAGACTCGTAGACACATCTTGTAGCCATATCTGCTTGTGTAGAAGGCTAGAAGCATGGAAAAGGGCCAGTGAGGACAGGGCAGGACGTAGCTCTTCCACCCGCAGCCCACCCTCAGAGAGATGAAAACATAACCATTCAACTTTTGGGAAATATCAAGGGAAGGTTTTCTTCTCAAAAGAAACCCAACAACCCCCAGACAATCTTGCCATGCAGCTCAGGATAGCCCCCAACTTCAAATCCTACCTCACTCTCTTCAGAAAAGTGTTAGTGTGTGTGGTCATCTGCACTACTATGGGAGGGACATGCAAGCCATGGCATGTACATAGAAGCCAAAGGCAACTTTGTGGAGCCACTTTTCTTCTTCCAGTTTTTTGAGACAGGGTCATTCTAAGCAGTCCTGGAATTCACTATACAGACCAGATCCACCTGCTTCTGCCTCCCACGAAATGGATTAAAGCTGTGTATCACCACACCTGGCTCTCTCTTACCACTTTTTTTTTTTTTTTTTTGAGACAGGGTTTCGCTGTGTAGCCCTGGATGTCCTGAGACTAACTCTGTAGACCCGGCTGGCCTTGAACTCACAGAAATCTGCTTGCTTCTACCTCCTGAGTGCTGGAATTAAAGGCATGTGCCACCAATGCCCAGCTTCTCCTACTACTTTTTTTTCTAAGGTTTTATTTATTTTTATTTTATGTACATTCGTGTTTTGCATTGGTGTCAGGTCCCCTGGAACTGGAGTTACAAGCAGTTATAAACTGCCATATGGGTGCTGGGAACTGAACCTGGTTCATCTGGAAGAGCAGCCAGTGCTTTTAACCACTGAGCCATCTCTCCAGCCCTTTTCCTACTACTTTAAATGTGGATTCCAGAGACCAATCTCACAAACCCAGTGAGCCATCTTGCTGCATTCCCCATTTAAAGTTAGAATTAACAATGATAATTTTATTAACCCCAAACTGACAATGTACAAAACTATGGTGGCAAAAAACCAGTAGCTGAGGTCCTCAGCAGAGCTGTAAAGGGAGACCAGGCCACAGGAACCGCAAGCCTGCCTCAGCAGAAGCATCTGAGGAGCAGAAACTCAGGTCAGCAGTCCATGTCCCTACAGCAGTGGTTCTCATCCTGTGGGACACAACCCCTTTGGGGCACCCATCAGATATCCTGTCATCAGGTATTTCCATTACAATTCTTAATAGTGGCTGACTGGGTCACTGAATTCCTACAGGGTTGGGGAAGCACTGTCTCTGAGTGTCTATGGGCTGTTTTTAAGACACTGGTAGACGAGTGGTGGACCACACGGGAAAGCTGGCCCTTAGTAGAAGAGGAGCCAATCAACTGAGACTGGATAAAAATAACAGGAAAATCAATCCAACTGGTCTTCCTGCCCTGGGGGTAGGACCTGTCTATGAAGTTAGACATCAAGCCTGTGAGTATTTGGACTCTAGGATTTATACCAGCAACTAGGGCTTCCACATGAAGTTGGCCTGTTGTGGAGCTCAGCCTCAGTAATCGTGTAGACCAGTCCTTAACCACCCTTAGGCATCTATAGTTACACATGCTGTAGTATGGGTCTGCAATGTCCCCATCCCATGGCCACTTGTTAAAAGACTGATGCTGCCTGCAGAGGAACCTAATGGGGGCCTAAAAGGAGGTGTTTCAGTCACTGAGGGGATGCCCTTCTAGAGGACAGTGGGAAGTGTCTTTTGCTCCCCAGCTGGGAAGTGAACAGCTCTGTACCACATACTGCTTACAATGATGTGCTGCCATGAGCCAAAACACAGTGACTAATCAATCCCGGACAAAATAAGTGTATGCTTTTAAGGGAGGGCTCAACAATACAGTATTCAGTTGGTTGTGCCTCCAAAAGGCTGCCTGCTACAGTGGCCCTCACAGCAACAGGACTATTCATGCCCCCCCCCCATCTACCAGAGCAAAGCCTCTGCAGCAGGGCTCCAAATCAGTGCTAAAATGCTGTCTTCCTTGTTCCTTATAGCCTCTGACTGATACAAGCACCTGGGTGACCAACCATATCCAAAGCAGACCTTTTACACAGACAAGCTTTCCTTGTCTACGGCCCCAGGAGACTGTTGAAAAGGACATGGGATCCTCAGGCTGGATCCTTACCACACTCACTATGGAACTCCTGCAACCTGAGCCCGCACACCCCTCCAGTCACTACTTACTCAATCACCTGCAAGGGGAGGCACTGCTAACAGACTACCCAAGTTTAGAAATAGTAACAGGCACCTCAGGCTGCTCACATATTTCTTGAGTTCTTACCTACAACACTTGTCTTCCTAGTTATCAACCCAGAGAAGATAGGGTCTCTAGACTTGTTTACTTCTAGCCCTTGCTGATGCTACTGTGAAGATATGCTACAGATCTAAGTGGAATGCTCAGTCTTCTATAGCAAGGATAAAACCCACCAATGTCAAGGCAAACCAACTAGGAGAGGGTCTCTCAAGGTCTCAGCCTTGATCCTAGAACCTCTACTGTAATGGCAGTTTTGTAAAGTAAGTCCAAAAGTAAAGTATGTGCAGGTCAAGTTCTGACAGATGATGACTACATTATGAAGTAAGCTGCTGAGCAGAAAGAAGATACTAATAAGGGATAAAGACAAAGGCCTGGGCCATCACATGGTATGGGGGTACCTCCAGGGACACAACAGGGGAATTGTGAAGTATCCAGAAAGGTAGGCACAGTGGCACTATACTCATCTGTAGGTGAAAAGGGGCATATTCTATACACATCTACCCTGGCACCCAATAGCTCCTTGTGCCTATAGACTCCCAACTGAGTAGGGCATGTTGCTCAATTTGCTTCTCAAGGAGATGCAGATACTTCTGGTACCAGGTGAGTATGTGCCCTGCCTGAGCCAGAGAACCATTCTATAAGGCTTCTGGAGCAGACGGCTGTGAAGACCACAAATGGCACCTGGGGAAAAGATAGCAGGTGTCCTGCCAGCTACAGCTTCTTGGCGCTTTCTGGCGAAGTCTGAGATCTTCCAGATGAAGACTCCATCATAGGTGGATGCCTCCAACTCTGAGACCTTCTGCTCCAGATCAGCCATGGCCAGGTCCTTGAGGCCAATGCTCCTCTCTAGTTGCTGCACCTGCAGAGAAGAGACCACTTAACTTTGGCAGGAGGGCAGGGACCTGACTGCCATATTCTGTGCACCCTGAGCTCCTATTTCCCACACTGCTAGCCATTGGAAGTCTCTGGAGTCTTTACTGTCCCCAGGAGCTACATCCTAAATGTGAGGTGCATGTATGTTCCAGTCCACTTGGAAGGCTCTGGGCCTACATGTACCCAGGAACTTCATAGCCCCAGAACATTGCATGACTGATGCTGTGGCTTCCTAGGCCAAAAAAGGTTTCAGTTGCTAGCCCATCAAACCCAATGGTTGAGTCTCCCAGAGCATGAGAATCAGAAAGCAAGAGACCAAAGCCTAAGTCATGGAGTCTAAGAGTTCTAAGCCATCTAGGCTCCAAAGATCCAGAACTTACTATCCCTGCTAGGCACAAACCTTGTTACTCAGGGCCTCAATCTTGTCCTGGTCTAGCCGGTGCTGCCGGCTACAAGCCTCTGCAGTCACTGCCACCCTCTCTACTTCCCGGTTCAGGACGCAGACAATGTTCTCGAAGGTGGCTGTCTTCTGCTCCAAACTGTGGCACCGCTGCAGCATCTCTGGCCCCGCCTGGCTCTGGCTTCCCTGTGAGGCTGGGGACTCCAGGAATGAGCTCAGCAGCAGGGCCAGGTGCTCCCGTAGCTTCTTCACCTCATGGTCCTGAAGTTCCTCATTCTCCACCTGCGGAACGGGATGGTGTTAGTGCACAATCAACCCGGGGGGTGCAGCACCATGGACCACACTGTACTGAGGGACAGTGGTTGTTATCTCAAGATGTCAGCTGTCAGCTACTGCGCCAGCACCATGCCTGCCTGCTGCTGCCACGATTTCCGCCATGATGGTCATAGACTCACTCTCTGAACCTAAGTCCCAAATAAATTCTTTCTTCTATAAGAAGTAACTAAGACACAACTTAATATTTTCAAACTTGTGTGAAATATTTTAAGAATTTAAATAAATTTCAAAATTACAATAATGCCAATATACTGTATGCTAATTAAGAAAAATAAAAGGTACAGTGGCAAATGTTTTTTATCCCTTTTATTCAAAAGGCAGAGACAGGCAGATTTCTATGAGTGCAAGGCCAGCCTGGTCTACATACTAAGTTTAAAGATCAGCCTGGGCTGCATAGTAAGAATCTGTTTCAAAAATAAAAACAAAAACAAAACATCAAAAATCAAAAACCAAACCCAACCTAAAACAAAACTAGGACTGGCAAGATGGCTTAGCCTGTAAATGTGATGTCACCGAGCCTGATAAGAAACCAAGACATCTGTGTCCCCAGTTGGAGGCACAAGCAGGAGAAACGTCTGCACCTCATCACAGGACAGGCAGTAGCTGGAAATAAGATGAACACAAAAAGGACACACCATCTGCTCAGGGGCTTCCTCAGCAGGGGTCAGCAAGGTCACCACAAGCACAATGCCAGCGCTTAACTGGAGCACCAAGGCCTAGGACCAAGGTGACAGCAGCTCAGCTTCATGGTAGCTTCTAAACTACCTTCTGCAGGGAACTCAGCTGTTTTGAAATGGAGGCAGCAACTATCCCCACCAATCAACAGACAAGAACAGAGATGCTCTGTCACAGACACTGTATCCTCAGCTTACCGCATCTTACACCCTTAATGCACACACCCTATAGACCCTCTGTGGACCACCACATGGTCATGAGTCATGAAGGGAAATGATGCCAAGGGGCTCCCAATGTACAGAGGAAGAGGGAGAATAAACAGAGAAATAGCTTGTGCAGGATGAAAGTGAAAGGGGGAGGCAGGTCTGCATGAGCAGAGAAGGGGTGCCTGTGGGGAGGGATCTGTGGAGGCCTGCATGAGTCTCCAGAAATACAGCAAGGCAAACGGTTGGGGTGGGAAAAAGTCAGCATCTTCAAGGACAGCCAGGTCAGTGGCCAGGGCAGAGGCCAGAGATCTTGGGGGAGAGGGACCATGAATGACAACTGTAAATCAAAACTTGGGGTGGCCACAGGAAGGCCAGGTCAAGCCCCATCTTGCTTTCTGCTTGAAAAGATCAGAGCAGCAGAGTAGGTAGGAGGTGCCCAGCCAATAAAGGAAGCCTATGTCCACGCAGGAGATGATGAGGTGACAGACAGCATTTGGAGGGACAGGATCCATCTGCCACCACCAAGGATTTGTTAGCATGTATGTGAAATATGAGGCAATAGGATCTGGCAGATCACTGGGCACTGGGGCTTTAGCTAGACAACTGAGCAATCAATGTGCTTTTCTTTCCTGGGAGAGATGGGACGAGGGGAGAACAGAGGTATAGAAGGCCAAGGTGTGGTTCTAAGGTATTCACTAGATATTCTGGGGGATCGAGGTATCAGAAGCACATATATTTGAGTGCTCTTAGATATAGGTAGTGATCAAAGCCACCTCAGCCTGGACACCTGAGGGCAGGAAGAAGAGATGCTAAGAGAGATAGCCAGGGGAGATACCAGAGAGGCTGAGGAACCTAAGAGGAGCCAGAGCTGGAGACCGTTTTGCATAAAGGAAAGACCCACCCAGGTCCTTAGTCCCTCATAGCAGACCCTTGGCTTACCATTTCAGAACAGCCGACAGTATGGAATCTGCACGGAACCCGACACTTGTTGCATGATCTAACATGGTCCTGAAACTAAAGGGACAGGAGGATAAAGTTACCAGGGTCACTGTCATTACTGAGGGCCCCCCTCCCCAACCTGTCTTAATGTACTGATCAAGTAAGAATTAACAAAAGAAACCACTAGATGCACCCTACTGGCTTCCTCATTTTGATGCAAGATTAAGATTAGACAAACTACTTTCACTGTCAATCACTGTGGGAAGCAGACATTTCAGGATTGTAGTGGAAAAGTCTAGTTGATGGTCTTGGGGGAGGTCCATGCCATACAGAAAGCAACTCAACTGTCACTTCTGTCGGTCTTGAAAGTATAAAATATTGAAACCCCTGGGCCTCAGGTAGAATACTCAGATTCACAAGAATAGAGCATAAGAACAGGCCAGCTCCTTGTGTTATGCAGGGACAGGATAGCACAAAAGGACTACTAGTGAACCCATGAAACCTAAGCACACACTCGACTGAACACAACATTTCATAGTCAACAAAGGCTGCATGTCTGGTAAGGGCAGGGAAAACACCACCTCTTTGAGATCCAGTGTGAGGGTACGGAGACATTTTTCTTCTACCTACCACTCCAGATAGTCAGGTTTGCCCTGTGAAAAACTCAACTTAAGGGGCTGGAGAGATGGCTCAGAGGTTAAGAGCACTGACTGCTCTTCCAAAGGTCCTGAGTTCAATTCCCAATAACCACATGATGGCTCACAACCATCTATAATGAGATCTGGTGCCCTCTTCCAGCCTGGATACATGCAGGCAGAACATTGTATACATAATAAATTTAAAAAAGAAAAAGAAAAAAGAAAAACTCAATTTAAAAGAAAGACTGGGGGAGGCTGGAGAGAAGGCTCAGCAGTTGAGAGCACTGGCTGATTTTCCAGAGGACCTGGGTTCAATTCCCAGCACCCACATGGTGATCCACAACTGTCTGTAACTCCAGTTTTAGGGGATCTGAAGTCCTCACACAGACATACATGCAGGTAAAACACCAATGCACATGAACTAGAAATAAATAAATCATTTAAAAATAATAAGAAGCTGGGCATGGTAGTGCACAACTTTAATCCCAACAGTTGGGAGGCAGAGGCAGGAGGATCTCTGTGAGTTCTAGGCCAGTCTGGTCTACAAGACTGAATTCCAGGACAGACAGGGATACACACCAAAAACCTTATTATTAATGAGGTAGCTAAATCTTTGTCCTTGGGCCATGGTCATTTGTATTTAGCTCAAAAAATAAACCACCTCTTATTTTCTGGTGGTGAGAGATGTAATTTTTATCAAAAAGAAGGAAGCCCAGCTCAGTGGTAGAAAGTTTGCTTGGTAAGCATGAAGCCCTGAATTCCAACCCCAACACTACACACTCCCACTCCCAAAAAGGAACTTGCCCAACACAAACCATGATTGTGTGTGCACACCTATAATCCTAGCACTTGGATGTTAGGGGCAGGAAGATCAGGAGTTCAAGGTTTTCCTTGGCTACACATTAAGTTTCAGGCCAGCCTGGGCTACATGAAACCCTGGTATGTGTGGGGGTAGGGAAATGCCGGACAAGGTGAAATGTGCCTTTAAGGCAAATCCATGACTTTAAAGTCAGTCTTGTCTACATAGCAAGTTCTAGGCACCCAGGGGTACATAGTGAGACCCTGCCTCAAAACAAATGAACAGCAAAAAAATCCAAATGAATACTGGAAGATAAGCCACCATGCCCAAGAACATGTCAGTCCTAGTAACAGCAAATGAACCTCACTTTGTTGTTATTCTCCCTCTGGGCACGAGGTCATAAACTATCCCACATGACAGACCTTCACCACTGACCATCAAAGGTCTAGCACCCATGGTCTTCAGAAGATGGAAGGAATTGCTTTACCTTCTCCCGAGAGATCTTCTTCTTGCCACAGCCATCACAGGTTAAGGGGAACTTAGGGCAGACCTCGTAGTGTACCTTAAAGAAAAAAACAGGAACACTAGATGGGGGTGCCAACACCAGGACAGGACAATGAAGAAGGAGGGGACACATGAAGTGCTCAAGATGGCAGCAAGCACCTAGATACTGACGGACTCCGGGCTCCTCAGACCCTCTCTGAAGGCTGTGCTTACTACTGAGTGAGATCCGGCAGGCACCCTTACACATTCAGACTTTAGGGCTCTCTTCTTCCTCTGTAGTCTCCAGAGAACACGAGAAAGATGAGGAAGGGGGCATCACCATTTTGCAGCACCTGACTAGAACAAAGGGTCTGTGCAGAGACTGAAATGCCCGTGCAGGACTTTCTCACAACTAGACTATATTACTGTCTTACATGGCCCCAGAGCACAGCCAGATTAAAATACCCAACATCCGGACGCTCTTGTTTGGCTGGATCATACAACAGAGGAACACAGGGCCAACATGAGGGATGTGGGGAGCAAACACAGTAGACAGCCAAGAAAGGGGCTGGAAAAAGAGACGCTGATGACCCCGACTCCAACAAATGTCAGTGAAGGGCACCTTTCCACAGTGGGGATGTGGACAAGCCAGAAAGTGGCACAGTAAATATGGTGCTTAGTCCCCAGCACAGGTGTGCACGTGATGTTATCCAAAGGTGGAAGCCCTTTCCTTTCACTCCCCTGTCAGGCCCTTGTTAAAGCCATGGCAAGCAGTTACTGACAGCACATCCTGAACCACAGTGGATGAAATGACATGTAGTCAGAGGGCTCAGGAACAGTTTGGAGGGTGGCACACAGCTGGTGAATCACAATGCTGTTTTCTCACCTGCTGGCCGTCTTTCAACTTTTCTACAATGAGATACATTTTTCTTGTTTGGAGGGAGGTGGGTTCCTGAGTGCTGGGATTATGAGTCACCACATTCAGTTATAAACACTTGAAAATAGCCAGGTGGTGATGGCGCATGCCTTTAAGCCCAGTACTTGGGATACAGAGGTAGGCAGTTCTCTGAGTTCAAGGTCAGCCTGGTCTACAGAATGAGTTCCAGGACAGCCAGGGCTGCACAGAGAAACCCTGTTTCAAACAAACAAACAAACAAACAAAACAACACTTCAAAACCTTTTTGGTTCTTCATGGTGGTACAAGTCATTAATCCCAGCACCTAAAAGGCAGAGCCAGGAGGATCTCAGTGAGCTTGAGGCCAATGCGGCCTACAGAGAGTTCCAGTCCAGCCAAGGCTACAGATGAGAACCTGTCTCAAAATATACATGCATATATTTCTAGATTTATTATTTATGTATGAGTGTTTTGCCTGGTAAGCCATGTACTTGCCTGGTGCCCATGTAAGTTGGAAAAGGGCATTGGAACCCCTGGAACTGGTGTGATGGATAATTGTGAGCCATCATGTGGGTGCTGTGAATTGAACCCAGGTCCTCTAAAAGAGCAACAAGTACTCTTAACTATAATTACATACTGAAGCCCAGTCCCACCAAGAACCTTCTAATCTCCATAGCACCATGGAGACAAGCATGAAGAAGCTAAGCAAACTCCAACCATGGCAGAAAATTCTAGCTGAATGCCTATATTGTAGACACTGCCATTCATGCTGTACTTGCCCAGCTCACCTCCAGGTCCGCATGGTTACAGGGTGCCTTGCAGTGCTGGCAGCTCAGGCTCCTTTTAGGGCATTCCTGCTCAGCGTGGTGCTCCTTCTCGCTGAGGCGGACCAGGCCTTTACATGCAGGACACTCGGTGAGCAGGAATGGGCATAGTCCTTCATGGCAGCTCTGGCAACAAAAGGAGGTATATGAATATAGTATGCAGACCCTGCAGGTAGCCACAGGACTTGCAAGCTTGGTGGTCCATGTTATCCTGCCTAGCTATCATGGAGATTGCCCTCCTCAAGACCACTCACTGTGCAGACACAGGTCAGTGTACTTTTCCCACTTTTGGAAACCAGGGATGCTGACTCTCAGCTAGATTAAGCTGCTCCATTGCACCTGTCTCTGGGTAGGTGGTACCCCGAGGACACTCACCTCTTCAACTGTACACCCATATCACTCCCCTCCCCGTGTCAGCTCTCAACTAAGCAAGTAGATTGTTCTCCAGTATAAAGACAATAGCTCAGTGGGACCATGCTGCAGATCTTACTAGTTCTGACCTCATCACCGTTATATTGGAGGTGGGAAGCAAAAGATGTACAAGGAGACAAGGAGATTCTGTGAAAGTAGCTGCATGGTTCCCAATACCATGGCTACCTAGCAAAGGCCTAACATACCACATAAACAGCCAGGCCAAGGTGTTAGGAGGCCAGTGTAGAGCCAGCTGCTCTCAATGTACGGGATGTACACCTGAGATCTGTGCTGTGAAGGGCCAGAGTGACTGACACACAAGAGACCATCCTGGACCACGCCAGCCATGACACAGATGCACTGTGCCTTTCAGCTGACCATGAGCACTAATACAGGGGTCATCCTATCTAGTAAGTCAGGAGAGACAGGACAATGAGCAAGCCCCCAGCTAAATGCTTTCCTTTGTAAGAGTAGCCTTGGTCCTGGTGTCTCTTTGCAACAACAGGACACTAAGACACACGGTTACTAGGAAATATTAGAGGTTTGTTTGCTATCTTTTTGTTTTCCCTCTCTTCACTTTCTTGGGGGCATAGGGGTTGAGACAGGGTTTCTCTGTGTAGCCCTGGTTGTCCTAGAACTTGCTGTATAGACCAGGCTAATCCGCCTACATCTGCCTCCTAAGTGCTGGGATTAAAGGTGTACACCAACCATGCCTTGAGACCCTATGCTAAGCACACGCACAGGTCAGTACAGGAAGCACACTCAGTACTGTGCAGCCTCCACTGTCCATCCATAGAACTCTGACCTTCCTAAATGCTCAGTATCCATTAATAGACTTCTCAGGCCCTGGAAACCTTTATCATACAGGCCCCCTGCTATGGATATGTGTGTACAACGGCACAGAACTGGTCCCCTGTACCTGACTCATTTCACTGAGCTCACAGAGAGGCTCTGAAGCAGAAGACACTAGAGGAAACCTGCCAGGAGAAGGTTAATAGGCAAAGGTATGTTCCTGAGGCTGGGAGAAAGTCCAGAGCAGGGCAGGAAGGACCATCAGCAGGGCCATGAAGATTGAGGCTACAGTTCCGGAGGAAGGTTGTTCTGAGAGGACAAGCGGGTGAGGGACCCTCATTCAAATCCCAGGAAGCAAGGGGGATTCTAGACAAGTAAAGGCATGTTCATGCAGTCTGAATGTTGGACAACCCCCAAGAAAGAACACACAGGGACACAGATAACCATACTAACAGTCAAGTCTAAGAGGCTCTCTGGCCCAGCACAAATGTGCTATATGCCATGCTCCCATAACTCCCTGAGTATATGATAATTAGTAATTAAAACAAGCACAAAGAGGGGCCTCAAGAGGAGCTAATATGCCTTGACAGTTTATAGAGTGTAAAAACTAAAGCACTAAGTTACTACAATTTAGCTAAAAGGCTATTTATGACTTGGGGCTGGGGAAATGGCTCAGTTGATAAAGTACTTGCCACACAAACACAAAGACCTACTCCAAACTCCATGGGGTAAAAAAAAAAAAAAAGCCACACACAGCAGTGCACTCCTGTAATCCCAATGTTGGGAAAACAAAGATAGGAGGGATCCCTGAGGTAAAATGGCCAGCCAGCCTAGACTAACTGGCCTAGAGCTCCAGGCCAATAAAAAACCCTCTCTCAATAAAGTAGGTGGCTTCTGAGGAACAATGCCCACAGGTTTGCATACTCACACACACAATAAAATACTCAAAGCTGTACACCTGGTAATAGAAAGCCTACAATGCACAAAGCCCTGGATTCAATCTTCTATACTGAAAAAATAAAATAAATGACAAGGCATCTTAGACTTCCTTTGCTGTAATCCACAAAGGACACATGGGCAAAGAAATAGCTGACAGAAGTCTGGTAGGCACCCAGGAGCCCTAGCACTGACCTGGCTCCAGCTCACTCCTCAAAGTTACTATATGTTTTTCTTGCCTTTTATTCAGCTGCCATGTGGGTGCTGGGAATTGAACCCTGGTTCTCTGGAAGGTCAACCAGTGAGGTCTTAACCACTAAGCCATCTGAGATAGGATCTTATAAAACCCATTCTGACCACAAACTTTCTATGTAGTTGAGGGTGGCCTTGAACCCCTGATCCTGACAAATTTCAATATTAAAATTTTTCTCATGGGCTTGATATGGCCCAGTGGTAGAGTATGTGCCCTTTATGTTTATGGTCCTGGGTTCAGTGCATTAGTGCTTCAATCCCAGCTGAGTTTGGGACCTGAGAATGACCTTAGTTGGAGCTCACTGATTAGTCTAGGCTGGAATTACCTAATCCCAGGGACCCTCCTGTATCTGCTTCTCCAACACTGAGTGAGATTACAGGGGTATGCTGCTATCCCTGACTTTTTTAGATGGGTTCTAAGAGAACCAGGGACTAAATGCTAGTCTTCAGGTCCTGAGCTCAAAGGGTCACAGGCAGAGGATAATACACTTGTCCCAACACACTCAGGCAACAAGGACAAAGTTCCATTTCTCCAACAGCCCTAGCAGACATAATCCAAATACATCAGCATTTATTCAATCAGAATTCAAATTGAACATCTTAAGCAAATACAGTTGCCATAACTGATTTCTTTTAAAGATTTTTTTGTTTGTTTTGTTGTTTTTCGGGGTACGGTTTCTCTGTGTAGCCCTGGCTGTTCTGGGACTCACTCTGTAGACCAGGCTGGCCTTGAACTCAGAGATCTACCTGTCTCTGCCTCTGCCTCCCAAGTGCCGGGATTAAAGGTGTGGGTCACTTGGATGGGGGCGGGCAGTTGAGATAGGGTTTCACTATGTAACCTTGGCTGGTTTGGAATTCACTATGCAGACCAGACTGGCCTCAAACTCATATACATGAGCCTGCTTCTGTCTCCCAAGTGCTGGGATTACACCATACCTGGCAACATATTGTATGTATGTATGTATGTATGTATGTATGTATGTATGTATATGGTGTTTTGTTTACATCTCACTGTGTACCATGTGTGCATAGTGCCCAAGGAGGTCAGAAAAGGGTACTGGATCCTTGGAACTGAAACTGTAGATAGTTATGAGCTATCATGTGGCTGCGGGGAATTGAACTCAGATCCTCTGCAAAAGCAGCCAGTCAGTACTCTTTTTTTTTTTTTTTTTAAGATTTTATTTATTTTCTATGTATACAGTCTTCTGCCTGCATGCAGGCAGAGGGCACCAGATCTCATTCAAGGATGTCTGAGCCACCATGTGGTTGCCGGGAATTGAACTCAGGACCTCTGGAAGAACAGTCAGTGCTCTTAACCGCTGAGCCATCTCTCCAGCCCAGCCAGTCAGTACTCTTAACCACAGAGCAAACTCTCTAGCACCATAACTGAGTTTCTTAAGAACACACAATGATGGGGCTGGAGAGATGACTCCACAGTTAAGGGCACTTGCTGCTCTTGCTGAGGACTCAGGTTCAATCCCCAGAACACAACCAACCTTAACTCCAGTTCTAGGGGATCCAGTGTCTTCTTCTGGTTCCTCTTTGGGCAGGAGGCACACATGTGGTTCACACACACACATGCAGACAGAATGCATAAAATAAAAAGATTTTTAAAAAAGAACATACAATGAGGCCATGGACACTGGCAGATCTGCCTCCCAGTGCCCGATGCTCCCTAGTATTTGCAGTCCTGACTGGTCTGGAACTTACTACAGAGAGACCAGGCTTGCCTTGAACTCACAGAGATCTGTCCATCTTTTGTCTTCACTAGTGTGGGAATACAGGTATGCAGCACCATGCCTTGCCTTTGAGTTAGTAGATTTTAACAGGGCTTTCAAATCCATCTTCAGAATGACAGGCATCATCATAAAGGAAAAACAAAGCCAAAAGCTAAGCAGGATTTTTCTCCAACTTTCCAAACATTTTAAGTAATTCAAACCATATTTAAAAAAAAAAAATGTTTTAGTCACAGTCTTAGTTTTCAGTGAGAACCAAGAAATAAACAGATGTGTGACAGGCAGGATAGACAGGATTATCTGCAAAGGTGGTAATGACTACACACAGAGTATATAATTTCTGTCCTAGCCTGTGACATTTGTCACCAGTGAGAAGTTTTTATCAATAAAATCAGTTAAGGCAGAGCTGTGCCTGCCCTCCCACGTGACCAAACCCAACTCATCTCAGGGACTTTCCAGAGCTCTCAAAGGGTGAAGCCAGGGACTTTCCAGCCTGCATGCCTGCAAAGCCACATGGCACCAAGCCCATAGCCTGGCTGCAGTTCCTGGCCATCAGTCAGAGGCCCACACAGCCACTGACCTCTAATACCATAGACCTGGAGGCAACAGAAATCCCAGAGGAATCCAGAGCCTAACAAGGCTGGGAACTATTTTTCCACCTGCCCCAGTGATCTCTCAGACACTTTCAAGAGCAAAAGGACATATAGGCCCCCATTCCCTACACCTACATTTCCCTGCATCCGCCCTGCTTCCCTAGGGACCATCTCTTTCCATGACAGCACTAGACATTTCACTTTAAGAATATACTGGGACTATGGTTCCTGATCAGGCCCTGACAGCATGCTAGAAAAGAAGACTACAGTTTCTTGTTCTTCCAAGTGAAGCCCAAACTGCTCAGCTAGCAAAATGAAACCCAAATCCCAGATCGCAAAGTGTAATCAGTCAACAGGACATGGGGCATGTAGCCAGACACACGTGGCAGAGCACAGGAGAGACAAGGTCTCACTAAGCAGCCCAGGTTATCCCTGAACTCATGATCCTCCTGTCTCAACCTCCCAAGAATTGGGATTATAGGTGCACATTACCATGTCTAGATGAGACAAAACCTTTTGGAAGGTTATTGACTGAGCCAGCAAAGAGGAATGAGTAACTTGGTGGATCAGAGTAGCCTATCTAACCATCTGGCCTCTGTGATGCAGGTTTAACTGAAGATGCTTAAAGGTGATATGAGGCTCATGAGAATGTTTCCACTACACTGGCACCATTTGTATACCACCTCTGCTACTGGCCTTTTAGATGTTTTTCCATGACTACATAACAAATACACCCATTACTTGAACAATTCCCAGTGTCAACACAAATTACAAGAGAACCCTTATGAACTAGCCAGGATAGTGCATGCCTTTAATCTCAGTACTCAGGAGGCAGGCAGAACTCTGTGAATTCCAGGATAACCAGGGCTATAGATAGAGACCCTGCCTCAAAAACCAACCAACAAACAAAAAGAAAACAAATAACGAAACCCTTGTGGGTATGATATACAACACAGAATCCCACTGACCTTGAAAGCTGCAGTTTCCAACAAAGAATTGGATATCTGTAACCTAAGCCAATAAGATGTACCAAGGCCAACATGGCGCTAGCTCCTTACCTAAGGCACTTCCAATTCTACTACACCTCTGGGATAGAGTAGGAAACCGAGACATGGAAAGAAGTGACAAGCTCTTCAGTACAGGCCTATGCTTTACTATTTGGGTTTCAGAAAGTGTGCTCTTTTAAAAAATAAAATAAAGAGACATCACAAAACAAAAACAAAGGTTTCTCAGGGTAGGCCAGGCTAACTCTGAACTCCTGATTCTCCTGCCTCCACTTCCAAAGGATTACAGGCATGTGGTGCCATGCTCACATGAAGGAGCACTTTCTAAGGAGCACACTTTCTTCAATATATTAGTCAGGACAGTCCCAGCAAGAGGAGAGAACAGCTCCCATGAGAAGTGTTTTATAGGACACAGCTTCAATTCCCAGCATCCATATGGCATCACACAACTGTCTGTAACTCCAGTTACAGGGGTCTAACACTCTCACACAGACATACATGCAATAAAAACAAAAATGAATATAAAATAGAAATAAACAAATCATTTTTAAAAAAATGCTTTGTGGAGAATTCCCCAAAGCCCACTGCTGGAAATTCAGCCTCCAGGCCAGAACAGAAATGTCTCTCTACCTCGTATTCTTTCAAGGTTCCCTTCCAGGTGCATCCATCGTTGGGGCAGACAGCTGGCAGGCTCTCCACCTCCCTGCGGGCAGCATTATCTGGAAAGGCCTGGAACAGGAACGTCCTTGGGTTACACGTTCTCCCAACACCCTACTGCCTATGAAGCAACATCTAGATCTAGACCCTACCCAAAACAACCTGCTCTACCCTCCTGGGCCAGCACATGGAGCAGAAGATAACTAAGGACCAGCAAAGCCATACTTCCCAACCTTTCCACCCCTAACCAGTCATGAGAGGCCACTTCTAGCTCCCAACTTCTCATTCTGCTACCAATGTTATTAAATTAAATTTCTAAATATTTTCTGTTCATTTGGACTTGTTTAGCTCATTATAGTGTACTTACCGAACTACTCTCTAAAATAGAAATGCCTTCTTCATATAGGCCTTCATGGACACAGGCAGCACAATTCTGAGGCCCAGAGCTAGTGGGAACAGAGGAAAGAGAAAACCCACTGCAAAAATTGCTGCAGAGATTAACTGAGCACTGTCTGCTCAGCCCACAATCCAGCCCCACACTGCTCATTGTTAATTTCTCTCATCTTTAACCAAACAAGTACGTCAGTCAGCTGTACAATATTTGAAAAAAAATCACAAATGTGAAGATCCAAATGTTTTCAGAAAGGGGACACTGGGCTTGAACTTGGAAAGCCAACTCATTTCTTCCTTTTTTCTTTTTGAATCTGTGACTTAATGGATTGAGATATGGCTTCCTGAATGCCAGGTGAGTGTTTTATCACTGAGCCTCAACTCCAGCCTGCAGCTCTTCATTTGTGAACAAGGCACTGGCTCTCCCATAAACCTGACACTCCAAACCGCGTGGCAGAAAACGTGGGAGTGTTTATCTTCTCCACGTGCACTGCTGCTGCCCTTTCACACCACGTCAGCCACCCGCTCACGTGACACTCAACCTATCTACCCAGAGCAGACTACGGGAGCTATACTATACTCCTCACACTAAACTTTCTGGTGCCTGGGAAACCAACAGTGATGTCTTATACTAAATCTCACATGTCCAAAAATAATATTCTAATATGTAACCTATGTTTTCACCTGTGTGTGCCTGCACATGTGCACACACGTGAATACAGATGTATATATGTGTATATGTGGAAGCCAGAGGTCAAATATCAGGTATTCCTCCTCAGGTACCACCCACCTTTTCTCAGACAGAACTCTCACCAGGACCTAGAGCACTCAGATTACTTAGGCTGAACAATGAGCGCCAAAGCTACACAGAGAGACCCTGTCTTGAAAAAGAACCCTCCTATCTTTGTCTCTAGGTAGATGATGTAATTACAGATATACATTATCATGCCCAACTTTTTACTTGGTGGTGAGGAGATCCAACTATTCATGACTGCATAGCAAACACTGTACCATCTATCTACCCAGCCCCATTGTTAGGTTTTTAATTTTTTAATTACATTTTAAAACTTGCTGTGTGTATAAACATGTACCAAGGTGTGCAGGTTGGGGTCAGAGGACAACTTGTGGGAGTTAGTTCCCTCCTTTCACTATGTGTGAATCCTAGGTCATCAGGCTTGGTAGCAAGTGCCTTTACCCACTGAGCCATCTCTCTAACTTCGGTTGTTATTTTTTGAAACAAATCTGGGGTTGGTTTTGACCTTGCTATGTAGCCAAGGATGACTTTGAATTTCTGATCTTCCAGTCTCTACCTCCTAAGAGTTGGAAGCAAGAATATATACTGCCATACCTTGGCATGATCAATTCCCAATTTTTTATTTTTATTTTTTAAGACAAAGTAGCCCTAGGACTCACTTGTAGACTAGGCTGGCCTTGAACTCACAAGATCCTCCTGCTTCTGCCTCCTGAGTGCTGGGATTAAAGACTGTCTCACCATACTCAGCGATAATCAATGTTTTTAAACAGTAAATTTTACGTTCTTGGTTTGGGCTAAGCCTCCAGAATCCAAGGAGAATTTGTACTGGCAACCACTATACTAGACAGTGCAATCTAACATCAGAGACACCCACTTGTCCCTGCCCACCTGGGCAGCACGACATGCACACCTGAGGATGCTGTTTAGGCAGAAGGAGCAGTAGCGGTGGCCACACTGGGCCTGGAAGGGCCTCCGCAGGATGTTTCTGCAAGCTGAACACAGGTACTTGGCTTCTAACTTGGTCCCCAGGAGGGTCTTGGAGAAGCCCGGCTGCAGCAGGTCTAGAGAGCCAGGGGGAGTCACACTGGCTGCAGCCATGTGAGTTATAACCCCCACACACCACAAAGCCCTAAAGAAAAACACAGATCATATCACACCTCAATTCAGAATAATCCTCTAGAGCAGTGGTTCTCAACCTTCCTAATGCTTCAGTCCCTTAATACAATTCCTCGTGTTGTGGTGACCCCCAATCATAAAGTATTTTTGTTACCACTTCATAATTGTAATTTTGTTACTGTTATGAACTATAATGCAACTATCTGTTTTCCAATGGTCTTAAGCAGCCCATGTGAGTCATTCCAGGCCCAAAGGGGTCACAAGCCACGGGTTGAGAACCACTACTCTAGAGGGAAAAGGAAGGTGACGGAGTCTAACAGAGGCACATGGTGAGGTGCCTGGGTCACTACACTGATTGTGAAAGAGGATCTAAGAAACAAGACTTTAGAGTTCTGGGAAGCCTTGAAGATAGATAAGTCAAACAAATCTCCTGCTACAAATGTGGGTAGAGATGTCAATAAGGGTGACAGCGACCTGGTGGCACCCACAGTAACTATCCAATTCATGAGCTTTCTACCTTCTGGCATCAAATCCGTCCTGACTGGAGCTCTTTCTACAGAAACTAATAGTGTCTTCCACCCTACACCCATGGTCCCTACAATAAGCATGTTTTAAGATGGTGGAAGGCTTCTGAAGCTACCAAAGGCTAGCAGGGCAGGGGATGTCTATCTGCTAACTCCTTAGGTCCTAAACTGCATCCTGGAGGTGGCCACACCTGGGCATGAGACACAACCAGTGTGGCATTGACCCCTGTGCTCCACACACTGCCGTGAGCCCCTCTTCATGTCAGTCTCGATCTGACACTTGCCATCCTCGCCAACACGCTTCACTCAGAATCAACTTGGGCCTGCTTCTCTTCCCTCCTCCAAGCATCACCGCCACACCACAAGAGCAACCTGCCTGCTCCATCCTATTTTCCTTTTCTATCAACCCCAGGCTCCTCCCTTATCCTCCAGCACAGCAGCCTCCACTGGGCTCCCTCTAAACGCCCAGAGTCAGGCTTTCCTCGTCCCAATTTTCTCAGGTAGCATTCTGGGAGCCCTCACACTTGGGAGCCCAGGATGAGAGGTCTACTCAGGCTGGGGCAGGTATGGAGGGGCCTGGACTACCTGAAGTAGTAGCCTGGTACCTGTAAGTCTTCCAATGACCTCTCAAACCTATAGTTTACCATTTCCCAGTGACAACCTCCGAAGTAGCCTAAAGGCTGGGGGCAGCAGTTAACCATACTTTCTGCCAACCAGGGTTCCTCAGAGCCTATGAGAAGAGTGTGGGAAGACCCTTGGCTCTCACTCAGAAGAGCAGGCTAGTCCCCATGACGACAAAGAGGGCCGGGGTACGGGGTAGGAGGACATGGGCATGGACCTCCCAGGGTCATAGCTGCCAAGAAGGGGTTCAGCCTCAGAAACTGAGCTTAAAGAAGAAGTGAATTATGTACCCTGGGATATACATTAGAAGGTGTGTGGTATCTGAGATGTGTTGAAGGCAGGGAGGCCATAAGCAGCAGAGAGCAGAGTGTCCCCAGAGTCCTCTTCCCAGCAAAATCCGTTACATTTCATTTAATTAACAAATCACCTCTCAGAACCATTCCCACATTTAAATTCCAGAGACAATCCCCTGGCTCCAGGAACAATGGCAGTATTGGCTGCCTCAGGCCCGGGCAACTGTCGGACAGGGCCTTGCTGCCTCCTTTAAGCCTTGCTGGCCCCCACTCACTTGCCTGCCCTGCTGTCTTGGTGCCCCTCTAAATCTTGGGGCACTCACATCCTGGCATGGACAAGGCCCCACCCAGCAGTCAAGCACTGGTGGAGGCTACAGTGAGAAAGACAGAGAGTGGGTCTAGTGCTACAGCATGTGTCCCTTGGTCCAGGTCTAATGGCCTGCAACATGAGTGACTGGCCAGTCTGCCAAGGACCCCTTTTTCTTCCCTGCCCAATGCCCTTAGGGCTACTTGCTGCTCACCAGGGATTCATCAGGCCCACAGGTTCTGAGTCCACTCCTTGCCCAACCCTTGGCCAATCCTTCCAATTCTGCCTCCTCTGATGGACACCCTGCCCTCTGTTCTCTTTCACAACTATACCAAACACCATCACCCACAGTGTTGAGCCACACTCAGAAGAAAGACAACTGCACAACTCCTACATTGACTATGCTCTGACCCCACTGCTTCCTGTTGCTCCCAAACACTCCAGCCCTAAACACAATGTCACTTGCCTCCACTGGTAATCAGATGCTCAGAGTCCCAAGAGATCACGGAGAGACCCAGGCACCACCAGGATATGCCTAGATACACAGCAGCACGCACGACCTTTCAAAGCAGCATTCATTATAAAGATGACTGTTGCTTACAAGCAGCTTACTATCCTCTCAAGCACACCTCTCTCTGATTACACATATTACAACAATCCTGTGCCATTCACAATGTACCAACAGCTGTCACCTGCCACTTTCTTCTCATTCAACAAATGTTTTTCAGATGCCAACTGGTTTCTGTGACCCAGCCCTTGGCTGAGGGTGTTGGGTCCTCAAGCAAGAGTCCTACTAGACAAAGCCCAATAGCATGCAGAGCTTGCATGGAACTCCTCTGTACTGTCTATATGTCTCAAAGAGGACAGAGATTTCATCCGTACACCTAGAAAGAGGTAACTTAATAGTGAGCCCAAGCATAAAGCACTTGAGATCTAGGACAAGAACATATAACTACTGCATTACAAACAGCATGTCTCCACCCCCTCCCACCCCCGCCATTCACTCCTGGGAACTAAGCACCACAATGACCCCACAGTGACCCCACACACTCATGGGGTACCCTTTACAAAATGAGCACATTGATGTCTAAGGCTGCAACTCCTGAAGGGGACCTGGCAGGGCAGAGATGAAAGCTCCTGCATGGAGCACCAAGACAAGGCTGCTGGGTGTCCCTAACCGCAGAGCACAGCTCACACGCCCACATTCACTCAATTCTTCTGCATAGACACTTTAATGACTCCTCCATCCAAGTTCACAGAGCATGTTTAGCCTACATCTAATCTAAGCACCCAACAGGGTGGATAGCCCAGAGCAGGAAGACAAACCTGATTCTGTCCCTTTCTGAGGCAGATGATCTCCTTGCATCACAAGTGCTTCTACTCTGTGGGAGGAAATTCACTAGAGCCTGAGCGACTCAGTGAGATAACATGTCAAAAACAAATAAAACAAAAACCCAGCTGGCACAAAACAACCAGAAAGACATAAATGTAGGAGAGGTTTTATAGGAGTACTGCCTGAGCCGTGTGTGGAGCACCAGGAGTCAGAAGACACTTAAAATATAAACAAATTGTCAAACAACGAATTAATTCAATTAACAAAGTGTAGGGCTGGAGAGATGGCTCAGCAGTTAGGAGCACCTGCTGCTCTTCCAGAGGACCTGAGTTTGGTTCTCAGCATCCACAATGGTAATTAACAACCCACCTGTAACTCCAGTTCCAGGGGATCCAATACCCTCCTCATCTGGCCTCTGCAGACACTGTACACATGTGGTGCACAGATAAACACTAATGCACATAAGGTAAAAATTTAATAACTAACTAAAAGCTGGGGTTTCTCTGTGTAGCCTTGGCTGTCCTGGAACTCACTCTGTAGACCAGGATGATCTCAAACTCACAGAGATAGGCCTGTCTCTGCCTCGCCAGTGTTGGGATTAAAGGTGTGTACCACCACTACCTGGCTAAGTAAAAAAGGTTTTAATTTTAAAAAGGCCACAACACACAGTAGTGCTTTAACCTTCCCTCTATCCTTCTCCCAGATGTGCTCCTCAGCAATCTCTTTTCCTGCTTCTTCTCCATGAATGGAGCACCAGGGCCCTGTGAGGTCTACAACACTCAAACATAACAAATGGACATCTTCAGCTCTGACTGCAGAGCTTCCCTGCTGCCACCGTGGCCTCCTGGAGCCAGCATGAATTCTGGGCCTCTACTCAGTTCAGAACCTCAGTGGCTTCCCAGCTCTGGTCATGAAAGTTAAAGCTACCCCAACTCCATCGGTCTTCCCTTCCCATCTCCCACCAGGTCTTACAGGTCTGTACCATCCTCATATTGCTAATGCCTTACTCCCAGGGCCTGGCTGTCAGAAGGCAAGGAGAACAGAGTTAGAAGGTGGGGGTGGGGAGGTGGGGGTGGGTGGGAGCTTCTATAGCTTTCTCCTCCTGGCTGCTACTGCTCCACTGAGGGCTACAGCCACATCAATAACTAGAGAGCCAGCCCAGCCAGTGCTTGCACACGGTGGCACACAGCACAAAATCCCTTTTTGTGACAACTGGCCCAGCCAGTCACAAGCTCACTTGCTCCCCCAACCCATTCCCTCTGCTCTAAACAGAGCACCCCAACTCTGGGTCATGTGCCAGCTGTCCAAATCCCAAATCCTTGATTTTCTTGTGCTCAAGTTTCCAGTTCCCATCCACCTAAATTACAACCTGCCCCAAATACCAACTACACTGTCCACCCGGGTCCCAGATCCTAGGCACAGACAGCACCCATTGGGTCTCCTCCTCTACGGATAGTAGCTGGGTAAACACCATACAATGATGTGATGGATGCCCAGTGTGGCATCCAGATGGAGGCTTCACCATCTCTGTAAAGGAGGCAGGGAGGAAAAAGTCCATCATAAGCCTTGAAGTTACACACACACCATCTTTGGCATAATCTGTAGGACTGATGGGCAATTTTTTTTTCTAGATTTTTGTTTTTTTCTCCAGGTTATCTTGTTCATGCTTGTACAAGCTCACAGCTTCCCATGGAATACACCTGCCAATCCACACTCACAATTTATGTAATAACCACATGGGAAGCGGGAGCCTGACATCCCACTGTCAAGAAGGAAACCCAAACCAACTCCCAAAATAGTAGTGAGATGACAGGCAGGAAGCACTTCCTTCTTGGAAGAAGGCTTTCTCATACTGCTGCTATTAACATGGTGCAACCCAGTCGGCTACTCCTTTGTGGGTGCTGGAGGAGTCACAGTCCGGGGATTCCTAGAGGACTCTGAGGGAAAGCATCCAATGTGCTGCGGCCCGGGAGCCAGTCAGACTGGATGTGCATGCACACCGCCCTCTAATCACTGCATAGACCTTTTCAGGCTCCCGGCAGCCCTCAAGTGTGCAGAGGTACTGAGAACCAAGCCCTGCCCCACGATGACGAGCAAACAGGAAAGAATAATAGGGGTCCTGGTGGCCTGTGCTGTTAGAGAATAGTCTGTCCAGGTACAGGGGTACTAGGGAGTCCCACAGAGAAACCCTGTCTCGAAAAACCAAAAAAAGAAAAGAAGAGAAACAGCAAATACATGAACACTTCACATGCTTGCCCTGCAGTTCAGATCAGGGAGCCACTACAGCTGCTTCCAGATAAAGAACTACCCTTGAGCTGGGTGGTGGGGGACACCTTTAATCCCAGCACTCGGGAGGCAGAGGCAGGAGCTCTGTGAGTTCGAGGCCAGCCTGGTCTAAAGAGCAAGTTCCAGGACAGCCAAGGCTACACAGAGAAACCCTGTCTGGAAAAAAAAATAAATTCGAACAAACAACAACAAAAAAAGCAATCCCTGAAAATTTGTTAAAACTCAAAAATGCTTATAAATGCTGTGATATGCAAAGTATGCAACAATAAAGCTAATATTTAAAAGACTAAAACACCAGTTTGGGATGGGTTGGGGCCTCCACCCGCTAACAGTAACTTTGGGTCACTAAATACCACCTTTTTCAGTCAGTCACACCGGCATGGGGCACTGTGGCAAGGCCAAGTGTGACCTCTGGACTGCTAGCAAGGAACGGAGGGCTTCCAGCTAGTGAGCTGCATGCAAGACTTTTGCACTGTGTCCAAGGGGGTTAAAGTTCCCCGAGTCCCCCCAACTCGGTGCTTCTCCCAACTTTAAGGGCCCGCTGGGAGTATGCCTTTGTGTTCTAATCAATCTCATTCCTCACTACCTACTTGGGGCTCCATGTCCATCATGAAGAGTATCCACCTGAGTCCAACCTTCACTAAGCAGGCTTCAAAAAGGAAAGATCGAGCCCTGGGATGTGACCCCACACCCTGACACTTAGGAATCCCATCAAGATAGCTTGCAGAGAAAATAGAGGCTCTAAGGGGCAGAAAGGTGAGATCTGAAAGTATAAAGGACAATAGGGAAAGTAAGCCACCAAGGGGCCTGGGAGAGGAGGGTGTCCGTGGGTGGTGGAGCCGGGACTGAGAGTCTGAAAAGGCGAAGCCTAAGTACTGGGAGTGTCAGAACTAATTTGATTACACAGGTCCAAAAGCCCAAGTGGGTAGGGGAGGTGGGCTGGAAAAGTGTCCTGGGAGACCAGGTGTTCCCATAAGAGCAGCCACCCTCGAGCCGGAAAGGCACAAGTGTGGCTCGCGAGCCCCACAGCAGGGACCCGGGGCCGAGATCAGGAGAATGGAGCAGAGTGCCGTGACCCCGAGAGCCACCGAGCCCAGGGCCGCGCACTCGCACCGCTGCCGACGTCGCCAACTTTTCCGCCCGACACCCCCCCCCCGGGACTTTCGGTTTCCGTCTCCGCAAAATGCCCCCCAGACGGCGGCGGCCCCGCGCCTGACCCCCGACCGCCACTCCCACCCCGCGCCTGACCCCGGCCCGACCGGCCGCGGGAATCGACCCCACTCAGATCCGCGCCGCCTCACCCAACGGTCTCCGCGCGCCCGGAACTCGGCGCCCGCCGGGAACCACCCCCACCGCCGCGGCCCGCCCCGCCTGACGGACAGTCGCGCAAGCCTACCAGGAGCTCACGGCGAACAG
The DNA here is from genome assembly GCF_003668045.3 of Cricetulus griseus. NCBI lineage: Eukaryota > Metazoa > Chordata > Mammalia > Rodentia > Cricetidae > Cricetulus > Cricetulus griseus. Next base: position 136,900,131 of record NC_048599.1, read on the forward strand.
CGGCAGGCGTCGGTTCGCCAGCGAGGCCGCCTTGGGCCTGCCCTCTGACGGACGGAAACAGCAGCCTACCGGGAGCGAGCAGGGAGCCGCAGCGAGCCGCAGCGAGCGACGATTGGCCCGCGCCGCGCGGTGTGGTACTAAACTTGTTTCCCGGCTTCCTAGCAAAGTCGCCCAGGGACTGACGTGAGCCGCCCCCGGGTCGGAGTAAACCCTCCTGGATCATACGCGCTCCTAGAACATACCTTGTGCTTTGGAGGTCAGTGGATAAAGTCACTTGCCACCAAGCCTGATGACCCGAGTTCGATCCTGGGGTCCACATCATGGAAGGAGAGCAGATATTTATGCATTATTTAATCACACACACACAAGCCATGTATACGTAACACCACACGCATATATGTATACTCACAGAATAATTCGATTTCACCCATCTTCTGCACCAGGTATGTCCAACCTGCAGCGTGTATCCCAGGATGACCATAAATGCATCCCAACACTTGTAGATGTCAAAAGGATGAACACCTGGGCGCTATACTCTGAGTCTCGTCTGCATTCATCCTATAACTGACTTTGAGAGATAATTCTGCCCTTCTCTTTGGCTATTAGACTCTTGAAATAATGCACCCCATGAAATTGAGACATATGCTCCAGGAATCTCATGCAGGAGAAGGGAAAAGGCTGAAACCTAGGCCAACCAAAGGAGAAACTTGTCTGCTGGGAAGAGATTTGCAACTTCAGGCCTTCTTGCAGGGCAGACTGAAGCCGAGACGATGAGACGGATCAGTGAGGGGCAGGACCACACTTTGACCCAGCCTACTTAGTGATGCATAATTCTGGCCTCTACTTGAAGTTAAAGTTCATGCAGGACCCTGAAGGTAGACATGGAGGAGGCTGTGTTATTGAATCTGCCTTTCTTTCTAATATGGCCACATTGAATAAATCTTTTTTTGCTTTTCACTGGTGATTTTTCTCTTTGATTGGCTTATTGAGGGCAAGTGACCAAGTGTGTCTGACTAGGGGTGCCAGAACAGGCTCTGACCCTAGTAGCTACAGTAGCTACTAGGAGCTGAGGGGAGTCCAGGTGAGATCTTGCTAACTAACGAGGAGATCCCCTGTGTCTGTGAAAACTTCTTAAAGCCAGGGCTACTACTCCAGCCATACTGACTGTACTCTTACTTCCTTAGGAGTTGGAATTCCCCTGACTGAATCAGGAATTCCACCAATATGACAGTAAGGTTGTCCTCTTCTGATAAAGCTCAGGCAGCCACTGGGTCTTCCTAGAGCCTGTTTGCCCCAAGGAGCCCTGGGGCTTGCTCACACTAGTGAGTCCTCACCTGCAGGAACTTCAAGATCCCAAACTCAGCTCTATCAGTATAAAGAGGTATTTCCTCCAGGCAGCTCCTGTGAGGCCGGAGGGTGTCCTGAGAAGCTGGCAGCCTAGCCTGAGAGAAAGTAGGCTCATCTACAGCAGAACATCTGCTCCCTGAGGGCAAAATGCGTGTCTGCTCCATCCTCCAGGCCTCGCCTCACCCACATCCACCAAAGATTTCACCAGCAAGACACTGCCCACTGCCCTTAATGGCAGCCGAAACAGAAATTGACATTACCATAGCAACCTTAACTATAGCCTACCGCGCCAATGCTGCCACTGCAAATGTGTCCCTTTAGACTTCTCTACTTTTGAGATTCTGTGTGCACTTTTTTTTGGGAGGCACTGGTGTGCAGAGTGTGTACAGAGTTAGACCAGGTCAAGAGATGGGAGGTGTCTGGAATGGGAACTGTCGTCACTACTGCTCACCCACCAGCACAGAACTGGGTGACATCCTGGGGACTCACCTCACTCACTGGCTGGGAAAGAGGTGAGTCACTGTAGTTGTTGGACAGCTCAGGGGATTCCCATGTGGGTTCCTTCCTGCTAAAAAGAAAGCAAAAGTTACCCAGCAAGACAGCTACTGAGGGCAAGGCAGAAGTTGGGGGTGTCCCTTGCACAAACTGAGGAGGACCCACACAGCATCTGCTCACTCCGCAAGTACTGGGATCAGCCAAGAAACCCATCTTTAGTAGAGTCTTAGGCTCTGCATGGGGCATGGTGGCATTTGTGCTGAAGATGCCTGAGGTGACAGATTGAAACAGGTTGGGACCTCACGTGCTGACAGAGCTTGTTGGAGTAGAATATGGTGATTGGACAGGATAGTATGTACCACAGTGTGTGTGGAGGTCAGATCTTACCTTCCACCTTGAGACAGGCTCTCTTGTTTGCCACTGCTAACTTGGACTGGGCTAGCTGCCTGCTAAGCTCCTAGCAATTCTCTTGTCTCTGCCTCCTATCTGCCGTAGGCATGCTGGGACTACTGAAGTGAGCTATTGCATCTGACTTTCCATGGGGCCTGGGGCTCAGGCTCTCCTGAAGAGGCCCAGCCTGGCTACAATCCTTTGCCAGGCAGCACCACCCTCCCTAAAAAGGCTTGAGTCTTTTTCAGGCCTTAGAGCCTTAGGTTAAAGCTTCTGTCTATTTCCTGGTGACCCCTGGTTCTCACGACCACAGACCCATCTTCTGTACAAGATATAACAGTAGCATTTCTGAACTCTGACCCATGTGGTCTAGGACCCAGTTCCATCATTCACACTGGCTCGGTATCAGATGATGGGCAGAGAGTAGGTCTTCCTAGTTTCTCAGGCAACAACAAGTCTGCCACCTGCTGGCCAGAGAGGGAACTGGAGTAGGAGCAGTAAAAAGGCTGTGGATAGGATCTTCTTGGCATCTGAAAGGTGACTGGGACTCCACAGGGCAGGCTCACTGTTACCCACACACCTGTACCAGCTCTGCTCCCACTCAGACCTAGAAACTGGAGTAATCTACCCAAGGCCATGCAGCCACATGTCCATGGTGATACAGAGCTGTAATCTCAATTCTCAAGAGAGCCCAGGGACTCCTTTCCACCTGTGGGAGCTGGGTGTCTCTGCCCCTCCATATCACATTCTCCATAGGGGCTCCTATTGTTGTAGAATGCTATCCTCCAAGCATAGCAGCCATTATCACCTTCATCAGAAACAGCTGTGACGATTCACAGGTTGAGTCTCAAGATTGGGACTATTGCTATCCCCGTATAGAAGGACTGGGTGGGATGGTCACAGACCTGAGATCTCATCCCCCCTTTCCTTCCCCGCCTGCCAGATATATGTAACTCTGTCCCAGATGGACGTGGTCTTTTGTTCTCATGTGGTGCTAGAATATATAATGAGGAAGGTTAGCTGAAAGGGAGACTGCGTCTATGCCACCATAAGGAAGTCATCATCCATGATGTATGAGACTTTTATAGCTGTTTTGGGATTTTCTCCTCTAAGTAACCACTCATCTATGCTTTGTAAGTACCCAATAAACTCAATGGTCTGCCAAGTTGGACTTTAGTGGAATCGTACCTCCATATCTTGTTGGTACCTTATTTGTTGTGAGTAGACACCAATATATGTCTTCCAGGAAAAGTTCACACAATACCATCATTCACCCTAGAGGTAGCAAGCAATGGAAAAGGAAAAAATTCTATCCAAGTCTATTTTGGTGCACAATGAGTTTATTAGGGTCATGTACAGGAGTGTGGGTGACTCAAGGGCAGCTCACAGGCAGTTATTCCACCAATAAACTCCTCCCCAGCAATTGTTTGCTGCTTATACATCAAGAAGGGGCCTATTAGCATTGTCTCTACAGGAGGGAATGGCAATAGCTCTAACCTCCTGAGGGTCTCCTACGGGTGATCACAGCTTCTCTGCTTCAAGATAGTAGTGAACATGTGAACCCACAGGAAAGAACTACACAGCACAGTGTCAGGTCCCTGACTGCCCATCATGAACAATTATAGAGAACTGACAGGTATAGAAACCACTGTAAGCATTGGGCAGCAGGTGGTGCAGAACTAAGAATCTGAGAGAGGGGGGACAGGTCAGTTTGCCTATGTTCTCTCTGGCTTTCTGTTTAGAACACTTGTCCAATATCCTCACAGGGAGGTGGAGACCAAGCACAGTATGGGGATTTTGCTGTGCTGAAGAGGTCAAAGGCAGAGCCCAGGTCAACAGGAGCAGCTGCATTGGTAGACTATGATGCTGCCTGTAACTCCAGGTCCAGGGACTCTGACACCCTCTTCTGGCTTCTAAAGGCACTGCTATCCCCGTATAGAACGTGCACAACACGGTGTACCGTATACCCAAAATTGAAAATACTATCTTGGGAGGCAAAGGCATGTTGTGGAATATTTAATTATGTAAAGATGTGTTACATTTGTTTATGCTGTGGACTATTACCTCAACAGTGTAAAGGTGTGTTGCATTTGTTTATGCTGTGGACTATTACCTCAACTGTGTAAAGGTGTGTTACATTTGTTTATGCTGTGGACTATTACCTTAACTGTGTAAAGGCGTGTTGCATTTGTTTAATGATGTAAGGATGTGTATTTAACAATGAAAAGATGTGTTGCATTTGTTTCACCTTGCCTGCTTAAGGCACCTGATTGGTCTAATAAAAAGCTGAATGGCCAATAACTAGGCAGGAGAGAGATAAGCAGGGATGGCAGACAGAGATAAATCTAGGAGGAAAAATCTAGGCTCAAGAAGGACAAAAGAAGAGAAGAGAGAACAAGGGAGACACCTGGGGCCAGCCAGCAAGGCAGCCACCAGCCAGACTCAAGAAGCATGAAAGTAAGATATACAGAAGGAAAGAAAAACAAAAAGCCCCAAAGCAAAAGGTAGATAAAGAGAAACAGGTTAATTTCAGTTTAAAGAGCTAAGTTTCAGTTTAATGCGCCTAAGCTTGGCCAGGCATTCAAAACTAGTAATAAGTCTCCATGTCATAATTTAGAAGCTGCTACAGAGAAAGGTGGAAGAAAAAGCCTGCTGCAGAGGCAGGTGAATCACTGTGAGTTCCTGGACAGCCAGAGATACATAGTGGTATTCTGTCTCAAAATAAATAAAAATATTTATATATTTTAAAAGAAATGGGCTTCCTGAGCTGCATCTCAATCCTATCGTTGACTCAGACAATAATCTTTCCACAGTTTTGTAATGCTATGGTATCCTCTATACTAACTTTTCCCACACAAGATTATTTGAAGTTATTATATAATTAACATAACACAAAGCTCATATATTAACATAAGATATGCATGTTGTCCTAGGGTCTGGCTTAATGGTAGGGAAGGGGGAGAACTGAAGGAAAGAGGGAAGGTGGACTGGAGAGACGGTCATTCAGTAAAGCCATTGCCACAAAAGTCTGAGGCCCTGAGTTCAGATCACTAGCAGCCATGCAGGCACTGGGCACTTACAACTCCCCAGTCCTGGGGAGGTGGAGACGGGAAGATCCCTAGGGCTTTCTGGACAGCCAGTCGAGTGGAGCCCCAGGTTCAGTGAGAGATTGTCTTACACATTTAGGTAGAAAGCAACTGAGGATGACATCCAATGTTTATCTCTCTGACTTAAAAAAAAGGGGGGGAAGAGTGTGGGTATTTAGGCTGGAGAGAAATGATGTTGGAGAGGGCTCATATCCTGAAAGGAATAAATAAATCATAGTTTTAATTTGTGTCCCAGTAGGCTACAGAAATGTGTGATGATTTCCATAACAGAATTATTCGGTCCCCCACAATGATTAGATGACTAATGTTAGCAACCTGCTTATATTAAATACTGTGAACATAGGACTTACACTGTCTCTGGAAAGATAGTTCCCCATGCTAGCTGCTGAGGCTTTGCTCCAAAGCAGCAACCTCTGAGCCTGGAACACACTGGAAGCCCCTGAGCTAGGATTGAAAGTGCTTAGTGACTCCACGGAGAGAAAAGGAGGACAGCCTCGTGGCATCTATCTGAGCCTAAAGGGTAGGGGGCAAGGACTGGGCAGGAGACATCAGGACTAGATTTCTGATGAGAGCCATGTGGGACAATGGCTCTCTTGAACAATGACAAGGGATGAAGAGAGTCCCTCCAAGCCCAAGCTAGCCAGAGCAGATACACCATGGGCCTGGTTCAGCTGTTCTTGCAGAGTTCACCCATGGCCTTGGAGATGTCTCCTAGTGTGTTCATGCACGTCAAACACCAAATAAGAGTATTTGACCACAATTCTTTACATTTCAGCTGTATTAGGTATCTAATGGATCCCTCTCTCATTTCACTGTCTCGGAGTCCAACAGTTTGGAATGACTATGTGCATTTGTGGTGCACAATGAAGAAGAATGTGTTAAGATGGTTCATGGACAGGAATGTCTTCTAAGGATGCCTTACAGTGCTTGGCACTTCAGCTAGAAGCGAAGGAAAAAGGGGTTTTGCACATGCCAGGCCAGTGGTGAGTCTTTCCCAATCAATCATCCAAGTTACAGAATTAAACAAAATTAGTACCGCTCCCAACTGAAAAGAATTAAGACTCTCAGGCTGGTGAGATGGCTCCGAAGATTAAAATACCTGCTGCAAGCCTGATGACCTGAGCTCTATCTCCAGGATCCACATGGTGGAAGGGAACGGCTCTCAAAAGCTGTCCTCAGAAGTGCATCACATTACTCATGTGTAGTCCTCTACCCACGAGTGCACACACAAAATAAAATTAAAAATGCAAAAGAAGGGCTGGAGAAATGGCTTAGAAGTTAAGAGCACTGGTTACTCTTTCAGAGGGCCTGAGTTCAATTCCCAGAGACCACATGGTGGCTTACAACCATCTGTAATGAGATCTGGTACCCTCTTCTGGCCTGCAGGCAGAATACTGTATACATAATAAATAAATTGTTAAACAAAATACAAAAGAAAAAGAAACACTTTCATCAGCCAGGCACTCATCTTCATACCCAATATTCAGGAGGCTTAGAGAAAAGGAGGCCAAACTGAGCTACATAGTAAGACCTTGTTCCTAAAACACAAAGCAGACAAAAATCTGTCTCATTGAAAGATGCAAGTACAACTTACTACACTATGAATGTTTTTCTTTTTTCTTCCTATCTTCCTCCCTCCCTCCATCCCCCTCTCTTTCTTTCTTTCTTTCTTTTGTTCTTCCTTTTTTTTTTTTTTTGTTTTTTGAGACAGGGTTTCTCTGTAGCTTTGGAGGCTGTCCTGGAACTCAATTTGTAGACAAGGTTGGCCTCGAACTCACAGAGATCTGCCTGCCTCTGCCTCCCAAGTGCTGGGAGTAAAGGTGTGTGCTACCACTGCCTGGCAAGATTTTAAAAATTTTTAGCTTGGAGTGGTTGCGCAAGCCTTTGATATCAGTAATTGGGAGGCAGAGACAGGTGCTTCTCTGTGATTTTTTTGAGGCTAACCTGGTCTACATATCAAGTTCCAAGCCTGCCAAAGTTACATAGTGAGGCTGTGTTTCAAAAAACCATAATTTTAAGCCTTTTATTTATGGATAATTTATCTGCATGAATGTCTATGATGACCAGAAGGCATCAGATCCCCTGGGATAAGTTATAGATGGTTATGAGTCACCTTGTGGGTGCTGGGAATTGAACCTAATTCATCTGGAAGAGCAGTCAGTGTTCTTAACTGCCAAACCATTTCCCCAATTTTAAAAAGTATTTTTTTTTGACACCCAGAGTGATGGCACATGCCCTTAATCCCAGCATTTGGAAGGCAGAAGCAGGCAGATCTCTATGAGTTCCAGGTCAGCCTGGCCTACATAGTGAATTCCAGGCCAGCACAGAGCCTGTCTCAAAAAAGACAAACATCACCCCTCACCCCCACCAATGGGTATGTGTTTCATTTTGTTTTATGGGTATGGGCATTTTGTCTTTACAGTGTCTGTAAATCACATGTGCCTGGTGCCCTCAGAGATCATCAATCCCCCGGAGTTGATGTTCTTGGGTACTCTGCAAAAGCAGCAAATGCCTTTAACCACTGGAGCCCCCTGTATAATCATAACTCCTCCAAGCAGGGTTTCATGTAGTCCTGGGTCTACGTGAAACTTCCTGTGTAGCTAAAGAGAACCTTGAACTTCTGATCCTCCCATCTCCACTTCCCAAGCATTGGTGTTACAAAGGTGAGTTGTTTATTTCAAGACATGGTTTCCTCTGTGTAGCTTTGACTGTCTTGTAACTCGATCTAGACCAGGCTGGCCTTAAACTCACAGAGACCTTCCTGCTTCTGCCTCGTGAATGCTGGGATTAAACGCGGGCACCACCACCGCCCTGATGAGTTTTTACTTTTTAAACTAATTTTGTTTTCCTGTACTCCAAAGAAAGTCATCTAGGGTTCACATGTTTCAGGCCTCACAAAATTTGCCAACTGCTGTTCCCCCTTCTGTCCCCACCCCTCCTTCCTACTCCCCCCAGCACACCTCCAAAGGAACATAACTTCAAACTGCTGGTACAGTGCAAAGCTGCAGTACAACAGAATCTGAACCTGAATTCTATCTCAGGACCCCAAAGGCGTGGCCTGGAAGACACGTGGGCTGGTGTACCGACTAGTGTTGGGGACACTGGCACAGTTTGCTCAGAAGTAATGTAGTGCAGACCCGCTGGCATCAGTAGGCTCTGCATTCCCTTCTCTCCACTAGTACAGTACCCGTGCATGCATGAGGGGGCGGGTGTCGCCTGCGCCACTCTCCTCTCAGATTTCCGTGCACCTTCCCTCCGCCCCCAGCTCCCCTACAGGTCCCGACTCTTCTCTCAGACTCTCCCCTCCTCTGTCCTCCCCTTCCTTCTCTAGTCTGGGTCCCCCACTATCTTCTCTCAGGGTCCCCCACTTTCTTAGGTCCTCCCCTCTCCTCTCCAGGTCCCTCGCTCTTGTCTCCTCTAAGGGCCCCCTCTCCGTTCCCTTTGGCCCCCATGTTCTTCCCGACCCCGGCACTCTTCCCTTCGCGTGCCCACAGGACTAGATCAGCCGCGAAGATGAGACTTCGCCTTCCATGAGCCGCCCGGGGGCGGACCCGGCGGGTCCCTAGACTAGCCCGACTCGGATTGGCCTCGAAGCTCGGGAAGTGGCGGCTCCTGGGGCCACCGGCCAATGGGAGTCAGGGGCGGAACCGCAGCGCAGGCGCCGGAAGCGGGGAGGCAACGAAGGGACGTCGCGTCGCCGCGCCGGGTCTCGAGCAGCTGCCAGAGCCGCCGGACGGACCGCCGCCCCCGCCACGCCATGGCCGAGAGCGACTGGGACACCGTGACGGTGCTGCGCAAGAAGGGCCCCACGGCCGCACAGGCCAAGTCTAAGCAGGTGCCCAGCCAGCGGGGGGCGGCGGGAAGCTGCAGGGCCTCGCGGTGCGCTGCGGTCGCTGGGCCGAGCCTGGGGAATCCGGCAGTGGGTGGGGACCCGAACGGAACAGACGAGGGTGGGGGACCTGGTGGGTCAACTGGTGGGGACGGAGTAGGGTAAAAGACTGGGGCAGAGGGCAGCTGACCTGGGCGAGGCTGGGGCAAGGGTCAGGGGTTGGGGGATGGGATGTGACCTGAGCTCTGGACTGGGACAGGCCTGGGTGGGGACCTAGAAGGAGATGGAAACGGGGTTGAGGACAGGTATAAGAGTAGGTCAGAGAATCTGGCTGGCCACTAAATGTGGGCTGGGGAGCAGGGGCAGTCTTCTTGCTGAAGGTTTTGTCCTTTCCTGGTATCAGCCTGTGCTGGCATCACCGGTGGCTTGGTGCCCAGGCGATCTCAGCCTATAGAGTGCTGTCTGAGGCAGTGGTGGTCTCCTGTGGCCTAGTGTGTGCTGTGCTGCCTTGAGAAGTACTGACCAGCTTTGGGATTATTTGCTACATAGTCAAAGCCAAATCCACAATCCTTTTCTTTTCAAAGGAACTTGGAGTCATCACAAGTATGTAGAAAGTCTGAACATACTACACAGAGAATGGCTCACAAGCCACTAAACATTATGTTAATGACTGTGACCCAGGCATCACTGTTAGTGGTCCTGTTTCCAGGGAGACTACAGTGTTCTGCAGGGTGTGTCATCTCTCATTTGGAGCCATACTTAGCATTCCACTCCTTCCTGCTTTAATGCAGAGTTTGGAAGAGAAATAGCTCTATTTTCAATAAAGAACTTCTTAGCTTTTATGTGTGTATGTATATATGTATATGTAATATGTATACACACCCACACATATATATGTAACTCATTTATTGTGGTGCTGATACTGAAATCCAGGATCTTGTGTATTTAATACTAAGCAAGTCTTGCCCTGTAGCTGACATTGGCCTGAGCCTCCTGAGTGCTAGGATCACAGTCGTGTGCCACCACACCCAGTTAACGCCTGTCTTAGGGTAGAAGTGAGTTGGTTCTTTTAGCAGTTTAATGCACATTATCTGGATATTTGGGTACTGAGTTTGTGTATAGTGTACCCTCATTTCTTTGGGGACACATTCTGAGACTACTCAGTGGGTACCTGAAACAGTGAGTTGTGTTGGATCCTGGATGTACTGTGTTTTTTCCTACTCATATATAATCATGACAAAGTTATAACTTAGGCACAGTAGAAAATAGTAAGAAGGGTTGGAGAGATGGCTAAGAGTGGTTAAGAGTGTTTGCTGCTCTTGTAGAGGACTCAGGTTCGTGTACAAGTATCAACATGGGAGTTTACATGTCAGTAAATCCAGTTCTAGGGGATCCAACACTCTCTTTTGGTCTCTGAAGGCACTGTATGCATACAGAACATAGACATATATGCAGGCAAACACTCATACATTAAAGTAAATAAAAATAAACACATCTAAAAAAAAAGCCAGTCATAACAAATGTTTGGAAATAACCCGTTATAACAGTGCACTGTGATAAGAGCTGTGCAAATGTGATTTCTCTCCTAGGTTCCTACATTCACCCTTCTTTTAGGGATGGTGTGAAATGATACATTCGCTAAATGATTCTCCTGAAATGATATGAATCACATAGCCATTGTCCGGTAGCATTAGGCTCCTATATCATGATTTCTTAAACATGAAGTCTGTTTTGGTAACCAAAGAGGTAGTCAGGTAGATGAGTAAGAAACAGGTATAATGCTTAGCATGGACACAACTGGACATGGCTTGTGTCTCAATGGTGATGGTATGATACCCCATCACACTTTTCAGAACATACAACATTTTAAAAGTATGAATTGTTTATTATCTGGAATTTAATGTTTATGAACTAAAGTTGACTGTGGATAAACCAAAAACATGGAAAGTAAAACTAGAGTTTGGGTGGAAGACACTCTTGTAGTGAGTTTGGGTTGTTTTTCCTAGCATTGTGTATCAGTTTTTTAGAACAGTTAGCAGCATGTGGTTGGCAAACAGCTGCCTAAATTGTGCCCCACACTCCCCCAAAGCTCATTTTGATTGAAAACCACTTTTTGGTTTTCTAGGCCATCTTAGCAGCTCAGAGACGAGGAGAAGATGTGGAGACATCCAAGAAATGTAGGTACTCAAGTTTGCACTTGCAAAGCAAGGATGTGTTATGGGATTGCTTGCCTAATGGTATGGTTGGGTAGTCCCTGGGGTCCTGTCAAGAGCAGGGACCCGTTGGCTACTGGGCAGCTGGGAAATATTCTTGACCTGTTAGTACAGCTCTGGGTGGTGTGAGATCAGCAGGGACTGTTAACTTTCCACCTTCTCACTACTGTGGGAAGATTCAGATGCAGGGCTCTGAGGTCTGTGAAGTCCAGGTCAGCTGGGCCTGGGACCCTGTCAGTCTGCTTTACATCTGACATCCTTTCCCCTGTGCTGACTGCAAGCTGTCTCCGCTCTGTTCTGCTTATATTGTCTCCAGGGGCTGCTGGCCAGAACAAGCAGCATTCCATCACCAAGAACACAGCCAAGCTAGACCGGGAGACGGAGGAGCTGCATCACGACAGGGTGACCCTGGAGGTGGGCAAAGTGATTCAGCGGGGCCGTCAGAGCAAGGGCCTGACGCAGAAGGACCTGGCCACGGTGAGGCTTTTGCAGCTGTGGAGTGGGGACAGGCGACAGGTGCTTAGACAGTATAGGGAAGGAGGGCTTACTGCATGGTAGCTTTGGGACCTTACCCTAGCAAACCTCAAATCCTCCTGAAAAGCCAAGTCAGAGAAGCTGTAGCTCTCTCTTCTACAAGACTTGTCTGTATGGGGGTACCAGGGACCTTGAACAAAGATGGCTGTCTGTGGGCACCTCCCCTGGCTTCTGCAGCACATTTTACTGAGCTAGTATGGCTAAGGTGCATCTTTTCTTCAGAAAATCAATGAAAAGCCGCAAGTCATCGCAGACTATGAAAGTGGACGGGCCATTCCGAATAACCAGGTTTTGGGCAAAATTGAGAGAGCCATCGGTGAGTCTTCCCTGGCAGTCTTGGACAAGACATTGCCCTTCTGTAAGGGGTGGCGAGGGCTAAGATGACAGGCCCCTGTCCTCTTGAGACCAAACTACTAGAGTCCTGCCTAAAGGTTTGAGGATTGGTGGGCCTCCAGAACCCTAAGGAAATGGTGTCTTGGGTCCTTCTATAGTTAGCATCCAGTCAGAACACATTGTTCTCAAGGTGCCTACATGGCACGGTGCTTCTACAGTGCACCTCCATGGAGGACTAATGCAGTGTTCCAGTTCTTCTGGGGCAAGGTACCAAGATGTTTGCCTTCTCATCTTTTTAGATTTTATTATTTTGTTTTTTTCTGTCTGTCCTGCAACTCACTATGTAGACAAGGCTGGCCTTGAACTCACAGAGATCTGCCTGCCTCTGCCTCCTATGTGCATTAAAGGCGTGCACCACCACGTCTGGCTTAGATTTTATTTTTTTATATAGAGTCTCTCTGTAGCTCGGGGTGGCCTCAAACTCACATCAGTCCTCCTACCTCAGTCTCCTGAGCTCTGGGATTGCTGGAGTGAGCCACCATGGCCAGCCTGGTCCTCAGTACTTTCTGAAATGCCTGGCCCACACTAATGTCAGATGTGACAGCAGCCCTCTGTGTGGAGGCCTTGTGATGTGAGTAGACAATAATGATGGAAAGCTGAGTGGAGCAGGGAGGTTGGGTAGGTGCAGGAAGCTGCAGAGTGGTCAGCATCTTGCTGGCTCGTTTCAGGCCTCAAGCTCCGGGGGAAGGACATCGGGAAGCCTATCGAGAAGGGGCCGAAGGCGAAATGAACACAAAGCCTCGAAGCCAGTGGTTCCGGCTGAGCTCTTCTGGCTGGTCCCCCAGGACCACCAGCACTGCCGTGGGTCTCCTCACATGGTCAAACGGAACATGGGGGTCAGGCCTGTGTGCCCCCTCAACCCATACCTGCTGTCAAACAAAGCAAAACCTTGCAAAGTGATAGCCTCTTGGCCTTTTCCTCCCTGCCTTCTGACCTCAGCAGGGGTGCGAACCTGCACCTTCTGTCCCATGGACAGCTGGCTGCAGTGGGGAGTTCAGGTCTGTGGAGTTAGAAGAACTCCCTGGGATGTAGTGCCTGGAAAGAGGTGATATTTTCTTGGAGCCTGTGTTCTGCTAGAGAGAAGCGGGGCCTAGCAGTCTCTGCAGGCTCCACTTCTTTCTTCACTGTAGATGACAGTTGTTGGGATGAAAACTGGCTTCCTTCATGATCGATACCTCACAGGGAGCTGAGTGAGGAATTTGAGAGTTCTTTCCCTGTCTGCTCAGAGAAGTGGGCATCAGTCAGCTGTGTGATACCCAAAGATTCAAGGTAGTACCTGGCCATGTGCCATCACCTCTTTCCCATGGAGCTGAGTTTTGGACAGGCAGGAGCCTAGCTTGGAACATATGGTATCTATGGTGAGGATAGGTTTCCTCGGGTAGGAAGGGAGCACGCCGAGGAGAGCCCTCAGTGCTCAGTGAAGCCACAGCGGAAGCATGTGGATAGTCAGGGCTTCAGAAGCCATCCCTGGCATAGATGTGTCCCCATCACTTCATTAGGATCAGGGTTGCAGCCCCAGATCCGTTCCCACTTGAGTCCTTTAGTCCAAAGGCTAAAGTGCAGCTTGCCCTCAGGTGTCCTGCTGTGAAGTGAGATGGGCATGCCCAGTGACCTGCAGTCCTAGGGTTGTTCAAGCCTTTATCTGAGGTGGTGGCATTTCTCCTCACCAGACCAGTTTCATGATCTCATGTATAGTTGCTTTTATAACCCCAGTTTTCCTGCATCTGAGGGGGATTCTATCCTCATTGGGTACAGAATCACTTTGCTGGCCAAGATGAGGTCCTGTAATTTCTGAGCCGCACCAAAGGCAATGAGGGGTTTCCATATCTGCTCCCTGAATTCTGAATCAGGTTAGGTCTTGAACCCTGGAGGGCCACCCACCTGCTGGCTATGATATATCCTGCCCGGTACAGCATATATGAAGTGCAGACCGAGAGCCTGGGTTGGTCTCACTGGTGTAGAACATTTATTCACAGTGCAAGGACCCTTTAATCACACCACAGGGCAGGGTCAACCAGATGGAGGAAGAGCTATAGAAGCTAAGCAAGACCCAATCCCTATGTCCAGGCCCAGATGTAGGTCAGGTATCTGAGGGCTGAATGCTGAATGCTGTGGGAGCTGGCATAGGGGCCAGGCCTTGTCTGGTCTATGAGCTGCTGGTGATGGATTCTGGGAGGGTAACTTGATCCTAGGAAAAAGGGAGGAATACCGGACAACTGCTGTTGAAAGGCTGCCTGGACTTGGATGGGTGAGGCAAGGTGCCTCTTCCTGAGTACTGGCCCACCACTGCTTTAAGCATGGAGGCAGAATCTCCCACTTGCCCACATCTGGTGGTTCCTACCGCATTGAAGAGGATGTTGTCAAAACTAGAGGTTGCTGTATCTGTACTCCTCTGGAAGGGACAGCGCTGCTTCTGTAGCCAGTGCCAACTCCCAAGGCCCAGGAGCACCAGGAACACGAAGAAGAGGAGGGCCCCTCCAACAGCAACCGGCACAGACACAGGTGCTGCCATTTCACCTGAGGGCACAGAGGACACCTGAGCCCTCCACATAGCTCCCAATCCTTGTGTTAAGGTTCTGCTTCCAGGACTACTGGCAAGGAAGGAGCCCCTCCAATCCTTGTTGGCTCCAAGGTTTGCCCTTGTTGATCTGTCAGCACAGTGCTGCAGACCTGCTCCACCACTTGCAGCATGATGGCATCTAGTGACTGCCAAACACAGGTCCCATTGTGGTCCAGCTTAACCTGGCAGCTCCTTCAAGGCAGTTCTTGCCCAGAAGGAGACAGTGAAAGCGGATGAAACCTCTATGTACAGCCCACCACATGTGGGTAGTGTTCTATGAGGTATAGAACCCATTCCTGGTCCAGCTGGTTCCCTGACCTCGGCTGAGTACTTGCAGCCATCTGAGTCACCAACCTCAGCTTGGTAGGTTCAGGACAAGTCTGGCCATCCTGGAGCCCAGTGCTTACCCTGGCTAGACGGAGGTTTCTGGCAGTGCTGCCCTGCCAAGTATTGCACATCATCGAGGGCAATGGGCCCCAGAGCTGGCTGGCCACCCAGAGTGGCTTCAAAAACAATCTGATAGGGAAGGGAAGGGAAGGGAAAGGCTGTGAGTATCTAGAGGCATGGAAGAGAGGGAAGGAAGGACAGCTTCCCTGGGACCTTACCTGGAACTCCTCAGAGTTGGACACTTTGATCTGGACTTGTATCCACTGGTGCCGCAAGTGACTGCCCTGCTCCCACACAGCTAGTTGGCCTTGGGCACTGCTCAGGAGCACTCTCAATTTGCCCTTGTCTGAGAGCAGGGGCCAGGGCAAGTCAGCTTAGGTTCCTGGAGAATACCTTTGTGCCTAACCTGAGTCCCCTTCCCCCACACACACCCAGGGCCCAGCCACTTACAGAAATGCTCAGGAAAGCCCATGTAGTACCAGAAGTGGAGGCATGAGGCTGTAGTTGCTGGCAGTGGCTCACTGCGCAGCCAGGCTGCTTGGCCCCCAGGACCTAGCACGCTGGTTTCAAAGAAAGCAAAGTGGCCTGTAAATGAGAGGGTGGGATGTGTTGGCTCCTTTGACATGTTTGTCTCTAACTTGAGGGAAGCTGGGTGAGTACAGCCCAGTTGTGTGAGGTGGTATCAGTCCAGGCCCCACTTAAGCCAGTGCGTACCTGCCTCTGTGCCCAGGGTGTGGTCCACTGTAGGTCTGGGGTAGCGGGATGGGGTGGCTCCACTGCTCCAGTCCCAGCTGTACCCACCTAGGCTGGGCCAGGCCAGGTGGCTCCACCCACACAGGCCAGATTCAAAGTCACAGGACCCTGCAAGGAACAGCAGGTGAGCAGAGCTGCCCCCATTAAGCACCACCACTTCTGGGCAGGGCCAGGTGGGGCAAAAGCCAGGAAGTTGTCTCTGGTATAGATAAGGTACAACTCAGGCCACAGCAAGCTGCTTACCTGGCTGAGCACAGGGCCCGTCTCGGAGGAGAAGGTCATCTAGAGCCATGTAGGAATGCTCCACACCAGCAGCCACAGCCTCAAACACGACCTGCAGAGTGCAGAGCCACAGATCATGCAGGCTGGTCCTGGCAGCTCTTGAAGATGAGAAGAAGGCTTTCCTCTTCCCACCCAGGCATTTACCCTCCAGGCCTGCGTAGCCTGCACATTCACACTGCCCAGACGCCAGGTAAATCCACCATGGGCACTGATGCTGAGTTCTTGGCGCCTTGTGCTCTCTTCCACGTGGACTCTTAGGGTGCCTACCCACCAAGAACCAACCAGGTTAGCTGTCCTGGTTAGCTGACCCCAGACATGGACAGGTGCCCTTCCCTTTCCTATAGCCCCTTACCTGGGTTATGGAGGCTTAGATGGTACCAGAAGGTCAGGCAGGCTGGCTGGGTCAGGGGCTGGTGCTCCTCTGAGGTCAGAGAGGCCACTTGGCCCTTGGGCAGTACATTTGGGCTGGTGTCTACCACCATGTAGTGCCCTAGGAGAAGGGTGACCAGCGTTAGCTTGCCTTCCCCTAGCCAGCCCTCTGTACCCCCACCCCAGCCAGACCAGTACCTTGGGCCGTTTCTGTGGTATGGTCTGTCCAAGGACCCCAAGGAACATAGCCTGAGGCATTACCCTGGCGCTTCCACAGCCCCAAGCCCCCCGGAGAGAAGCCGCAATCAGAGTCTTCAAAGGAACAGCTCCTGGGGGCCCAGCAGGGGCCAGGCCGTACAGCCACATCATCCAGGGCCATTGTGCCATGGTACCCATTCCGGAGGCCTTCAAACAGCAGCTGAGGGTGGAGAGTGGTAATTGGCTGGGGCCAACCCTACACCATCTACCAAGTGCCAAGCTCACCCTCACCTGGTACTTGGTGTTGACCTCTAGCTGGTGGTGAAGAGTGACCCAAGCCTGGTGCCAGTGGTTGCCATGGGTACCGGACCTGGACCACAGTAGTGTGTCTTCTTCCCCATCCTTCCTCATAGCCAGGTGCAGTGTCCCTGAAGAGGAGTGGAGCTTGCAGGGGAACAGCCCCCAGCTCTTGGTGCCTCCGGCTGCAGTGGGTACCAGATACACCCAGAGGTTCTAACAGCTGAGGCTCTCACCAATCTGGGGCCCGTATAGGTGGTACCAGAAGCTGAGACATTCCTTGGGGACAAGCGGCACCTGGGGTCTTGTGAGCAAGACAGCAGCTTGTCCTCGAGCAGGTGGGTCCGTGGGATCCAGAAACATGAAAAAGCCTACAGGGGATGAAAACCCAAGCCACAGAATTGCTCTCCCAGTTTGCACTCCCCTCCCAGGTCTCAGGCCATAGGTTTGGGAATTTCTCTACCTTGGCCAGTGGTGTGGTCATATTCAGAGCCATGGCCTTTTACACGGTGCCAGTGGGCATCTGTGAGGTGGACTGTGTGCCAGCTGCATGAGTCCCGTTCAAAGTTACAGGAGACCTCTGGGGGGTGGGGTGGAGTTGGCTGGGGTGTGCACTACCCCTTCCCCCCTTCCCAGCTGTAATAAGGATTAGCAGTGGACTGGGTAGCAGTCCCTGGGTGGGGATGGGAGGTACACAGGAGAAACCTTGGTCACTCTCAGTGGTCACTGTGGGGTTGCAGTCTCTCATAGTCACATTATCCACCTCGGCCCTCTGCTGGCCAGGGCCATCCAGGTCCACCAGACCGACAAACTCCAGCTTTAAGCAGACAGAGGGAAAAGACTGTCAGTTAGGGGCTGGCTCACTACAGATTCCCCATCTTGGACTGCTGTCCTCACCTGGAATGGCCGGTGGCGTGCCCCAAGAAGAACCTTCTCCACTGTCCAGCCCCCGCTGCTGCTGCTTGGGGCCTGCCACACCAGCTCCCGGAAGCCATTCTCTACCACAACCAGTGCCAAGAAGCCTGACCAAGGGAGTTTGTATGGGTGGGTCCTCAGATCTTGTCCACCATGCAGGGGGCCCCTGGGGATTGGGCCTGGGGCCAGGAGACATATAGTACCTTGGGGATGACTGTGAAAATAGTAAGCCATGTGGAGTTCACAGCGAGGGCCAGAAGGGCCCAGGGCAGGTGTGAGAGCCCGGGCCTCAGATCTTAGCTGACCCCAGGCCTTCTGCAGAGACAGGAAGTGCCCTATGGGAAGAGTAAGGTACCCCCTTACTGCTCTGGTATCCCTAATTTACAGACTGTCTGAGGAGGGGCTCCTGTAGGGAAGTGGTCTCACCAGGAATATCCTGATGAGCATCCTTGGCAGGTTTCCCGTTCTGGGCTCCAAGCCGTTGCCACTGCAGCTTTCCTACACTGATGTCCTCCCAGCCCCCAGCAGAGGTGGACTCAAAGTCTGTGGTGCCTATAACAACAGTAGCCTGCTCGGGAAGGCAGCAAAGCCCAGGACTCTGGCCTGCCTGGGCCCCCTACACACATGGAACCCAGGCTCTGACTGGCCTCACCACACTTCTGTTCATCCTCGCCCTCTGCACACTGTTGCTGGAAGTCACACAGCTGCTCGGGAGGCACACACAGTTCTCCACAGGAGAGATGTCCTGGCTTGCAGGCTTCCTGGGGCAGCTTGATGAATGTCTGGGGACTGAGGGCTAATGCCTCTGGCCCAGAACGTGATGATTGCAGAGTGGACATATCTGGAGCAGAACTGAAGTCAAGTCAGAGTGGATAATGGCCTTGCTTTTCCTGGGCAGGCCAGGGGAGGGCCCTGGGCAGATCACCTGGAACAAGTCTGCAGGAGTTGGACATGATGAGATCATCCAGACCCATGATGCCTCCTGGACCAGTCTTCCCTGCTAGAAGGATCTGAAGACGGGGAGCGCTCAGGGAGAGCCAAGCATTATTCTGTCCTTTTTTCTTTATGATACCCCCCACCCCCTTTTCACTGCTGCGCTTCATAAATTGCTACACTCTTAAGAGTGACTGCAAAGCCCCCCATGATCTGTGCATGTTCTAGGCAGGGTTCCCTGGTCCCCAGTCACTGCCTGGCCAGCCTCACCCGAAATGGATGGACACTCTGAATGTCAACCCGGTCTCTGACCCAGGCTGTCCCCAGCTCTCCATGGTGGCTCCGCAGCAGGACAGGTTCCTGGGGGGTGTTGAGCCCCTGTGCCTGCAGGAACAGCTGGAAGCGGCTGGCCTCAGACCCGTGCAGGTAATAATAGAAGGTGAACTGAAAGAGAAGGTGTCTCAGGCTGTCAGGGGCCTCTGGCAACTAGACAACCAGGAAGGGCAACGCTGCGTGACTTACTGTCTTACTGTCTCACACCCATCTTACCGAACAGTTGTCGGAGATGGAGGCTTGAAACTCAGGGCTGAAGAGGACAGCAGTGGTGCCAGGCTTGGCCACAGAGATGAGGAAGAAGCCTGTGAGAGAGGGCAAATGTGGGTCAGGCTCATTGGGAAATAGAGGGGGGGAAAGGGCCATGGCCAGAGTTCCTCAGAGACCTCACCATATGCACTATTTCGGCTGTGATCTCGGTGGGGCCAGGCAGGGGTCACCATGCTGCCAGCACTGTAGTTCCGGGTCCAGCCCTCCAACTGGTTCCATGGTCCCAGGCCTGTCTCAAAGTCAGTGGCCATGTGGTGGCCTAAGGAGTAGGATTGAGGGGTTACCAGTGCCACTGGGCACGGCTTTCTGTAGTGAGATGGCCCTGGTTCCAGAGAAACACTGGCTGCCCCACCCAGAATGGCTATGCCAATGTCCACCTTCCTGGACTAGTCCCAGTGTTCTCTGAAGGACCCAGAAATCAAGGCCTAGCCTCCCAGTCTCACTCTGTAATCCCTCACCCTTTCTGGCCCTAGATGGTCCCAGCCTTACTGCAGATCAGTGGGTCTTCATCAGATCTGTCCCCACAGTTGTCTTCACCGTCACACAGCTGATGGGATTCCACACAAACCTTGTTCTGGCAGTGATGGTGCCCCAGGGGGCAGCTGGCCTGAGGGGCTGGGGTAGAATATAGTTAACATTGACTTTGGCCCCAGGATTCAGGATGGAGGTATCCTGGGGGAAGGCTGAAGACTCAGGGAGGTAGGCAGTAAGGGTCTCCCAGCTTTGGACAGGGTGACAGGTGACGTGAAGACTTACTAGGCAGCCCACAGTCCCGGAATTCCACATCATCCAAGGCCACAGCACCCCTGTGTGTGGCATTTCGGGTGGCAGAAAATGTCACCTGAAAAGAGGAAGGGTCCTTAGGACCTGGGTGAGTGCCCAGACCCTCCCCATTGTCTCCAGCCTGGAAAACCATCCAACTTACTTTGAAATCACCCTGGACGCGGCCAGTGTTCACTACCAGCTCCTGCCAGCCAGGACCCCAGGGTCCTGAGCTCTGCCACAGGGTCAGTGTCTCTACACCATGGGTCAGCTCCAGCCGCAGCTCAGCGATATCTGTAGTATTTTGAGTGGTCTTGATGCCTCCCTCCAGTCTGCCAGCTGCACACTGGCCTTCTTTAGGGAGTGTCCTGTTTCTGTCACCATCCCTTTCCCAGAGCCACTTGGCCTTGAACCCCAGGGATCCATGGCACATACCTCTAGAGGCTGTGTGGTACCAGAGCCTCAGTTCACAGGTAGGGGCTGCCTCCCGCATGACAGGGGAGCGCAGAGTTGCGGTGGATGCCTCCTTCCCATGGTGGGTTCCCACAGCCATGTACCAGCCTGGCCAAGGGTGAAAGGGTAGGAGGTCAGACAAGAAATCAAGCCAGGAGGGTGCATGCATATGGATTCCCTAGGCCTTACCCAAGTCAGTGCCATGTGTGTGGTCAGAACGAGGCCCAGGACTATCCAGCACCGCCCCTGCCCGGTCTCGAAGCCATCTATAGCCTGAGGTGCTGATGTCCTGCCAGCCACAGGGGTCCTGCTCGAAGTTGCAGGTGAAAGGGGTGCTCAGGGTGGTTAAGGCACCATGGAAACCTATGAGAATGAGCGGTCAGGGGTCCGCCTTTACACTGCCACTCCCTGCCACTCCCACCTGACCAGCTCACCACACTGGGCTTCATCTGAACAGTCTCCGCAGTCACACACAAAATTGCATACAGCTTCGATGGGACTTCTACAGTGGCTGGGGACCCAGGTCTTGCCTAGGGACTGTGCAGCTGGCAGAGAATAGCCAAGTGAGTGGAGGGCAAGGTGATGGCTGCTTTTACTTTTTAAACACACACACACACACACACACACACACACACACACACACACACACACGCACATATATACATATATGCTGTGCAACACGTGTGGAGGAGGTCAGGACAACTGGGGTGGGAGTCACTTATCTTCCTTCCACCACGTGGGGCCCAGCGATTGAACAAATGCCATCAGGATAGCAAATGCCTTTACCTTCTGAGCCATCTGGCCAGCCATGACTGGCTGTTTTGAGCAGTATAAACTCTATGTCCAGAGAAACCCCAGATCTGAGCAGGCCAAGGTACTCCTAACTTCAGGGCTCAGCCCTATGAGATCATATAGAAGAGGGACCTGCCACTGTGGCTGTACATCAAAAGCAAACAAAATGCCTTCCCACCTTCCTAGCCCCACATGAAGGGGAAAGGGCTCTTGACAAGAAACACCCCATATGGAAGGCACAGGAAACCTGGGGACTAGGAATTGGAAGGGCTTCTAGTAGGGTCCTCCCTCCCCCAATAAGAAGACACACTGAGGATGGCCAAGGGACTAGCACATGTTCCATAATGGGAAAGTGGCAGACGAAGGCTCAGTGAGCTGGGTAGAGGGTCACCTATGATGTCCCGTGGCCTGTCCTCTAGGACAGGGAGGTAAGATTCAGGTGGGCAATGCCCAGCCTTGTTGGCTTGTCCTGGATGCCCCCACTGTAGACAACCCACTTCTGACAAGTTCCTGTGTCTGTCCTAACTCCAGCTAGCATCCAGGCAGCAGTTTACTCACCCATAAGTAGTACCAAGGTTGACAGGAGGTGGCTAGGCAGGTACATGGACAGGCTGGAGGGGAGGATGTCCCAGTGGTAGTGAGGCTACGTAGCCTGGAGGAGACTTTACTCGGTTATCAGCCCACAGTGGCCTCACAGGCTGACTTAGCTCTCACCGGAAAGGGCTCAGCCCCTTTATACCTGCAGCCCCTTGGCTGGGTCCCATCCAATGATGACAGGCCGAGCATCCAGCTGTAAAAGTATCTCTAGAAGGGGGCCCCTGCTTGGCTCTTTCGAACCAAAGGTCAAGTGCTGGCCATCCCGTGCATTCACCCTGCCCTGCCCTGCCCTGCCCACTAGAAGTTTCTATTGGAATGTAGAAAGGCTGGGGACCCTACTTGCAAGCTCTAAGCTTCTCTAATTGGGCCTACATTCCTACCCTGGTGCAGGCTAATGACATCAGGGCAGTCTACTCAGTGGTTACACGTGGCCATCCAGTATATGTTCACAAGCTTCCTTTGCTCTGTGCTTAGGGCATCAGGTCAGGGCAAGTCCAGTATCAACAGCCTACCTCTGTGAACCAGAAAAAGTCCCATATCAGGATGTGGTATTCTCTCTTTCACACCATCTGCAACTCAAGCTGCATACTTTCCCAACGTGTGTGTGTGTGTGTGTGTGTGTGTGTGTGTGTGTGTGTGGAATATATAGCTGGGGATAACATCTGATCCTCTTGCATCCACCTGTCAAGTGCTGGGATTATAGGTGTTTTTGCCACACTTAGTTTATGCCATACTCCAGACCAAACATTGGAATTTCTTGTATACTAGGCAAGCACTCCAACCAACTGAGCTCCATCTTTAGCCTTCTATTCACCTTTAAAAGCTGTCCT
This sequence comes from Cricetulus griseus, assembly GCF_003668045.3. Classification (NCBI taxonomy): domain Eukaryota; kingdom Metazoa; phylum Chordata; class Mammalia; order Rodentia; family Cricetidae; genus Cricetulus; species Cricetulus griseus. The sequence continues at coordinate 136,923,170 of NC_048599.1, forward strand.
GAGCAGCCATGTGCTGGTTGGTCCATAATAGGAAAGTCTTAATGAACACACAAGTTCATTTTCCCACAATGAGGCAGGAGGAATGTCAGAGTTTTGAAGAGCTTGTCACATGGAGTTAGGCTCTGCCTATGACTTATCTTAGTATGACCTGGGGGGGGGGTATCTCACCTGAGCCTGTCTGCTGGCCTATAAAAGGGTATCTCAGTAGTGTCTGCTTGCAGTCTACAGGAATGTCATGAGCTGACAAAGGCTGGCTCGAGTATGGTAAAGGATGCCCCAGAGATGTCTGGCTTTCCCCAGTACCCACTATAGTGGCACACTGTGCATGGGACTTCTAAGAGCAGGGGTTAAGCTTGTCCCTACCCACTGTCCCATACAGTGAGGTAGAGTTGGTACAGAGACAGACTCAGGGGGTATGAATGGTCCAGGGACTAAGACACACACAAGATCAGAAATCCTGAGTGAACGAGACACAAGCAGTTAGTGTGCAGCTCCAGGGTCCTAAGGGTTGTGGGTAACATTATGAACCTTCCCTGTTGGCTGACCACTCAGGGATATCAGGCTTGGATTGAGAACAGATGAACAACGCAACCTGTCAGCTAGCCAGGACAGTGGCTGCCAGGACCCTTTCCTGCTGGGATTCCTGGACCCCAGGTCTTGTGTGGTCAGGAACTGACTTCTTGTGCAAGGCCTTGTGGGGCCTCTTCCCAGATGTCCTTGGGGATAGCTTCATGGAGGAGCAATCAGGCCATAAATAACAGTAACTCAGGGGCTCCTTATCTGAACCCAAAGGGCTGAGTATGCACCAATAGTCCCCAAGGCCTCCTGAAGCTGAGTAGGTATATCCTGTAGCAACCCAAAGGTAGCAAATCCAAGACACAAGTCAGGGACCAGCAGGCATATCAATGCTTTTAATTCCTATGGACCAGATTGGTCTGGGCTTCTAAGGCCTGGCAGGTGGCATGTTGCCCAAAGTACGAAAGGAGAGCACAGGGTCAGCCCCTCAAGAGATAACGCAGCAAGAGCAGAGTCCTAACTTAGTTGCTGAGGGGTAGGGCCTCAGTAGCCATCGTCAGCCCAGGTGACCTCATAATCAGGATACATGGCTTTGATCTTCTCAGTTGAAACAGAGTGCTGGGCACGACCATAACCCTAGAGAGAAGATGGCCACTAGTCTGCCTGGTCTTTTGCTTTGTGAGTCCACCCAGCAGCCACAGCAATAGCAGGCATGGGAAAAGTAACCAAACCCTACCATCCTAATCACTCTGGGAAAAGGATGGGGACCGAAGGGCTGGATAGGTGATGCCTGGGTGGTCTTTATGAAAAGGGATGGAGGTGGTCAGGGCTGTGAGTATGACTGCCCCAAGGGCACCCAAAAAGCCAGGACACAGACCCATAAGGATCTAGGGTAAGGAGGGAGTGCAGCCCATGGGAGATGGCTTCCAACCACCCTGGTGTCACATGGGAAATGTGAGGAAAGGAAAGCCACGTCCTTTAAGGGCTCTCTGTAGCTTCAACTTTGACAGTCCCAGAGGTGATCTGAGTGGGCAGGTCAGGGGTTCAGGCTCACAAGGGTGAGTTTTGCAGTCTGGCCTGGGGCCTGGAGCTCACCATAGAGTAGCCATACACGTGTATCTTCCTGTTCTGGCTCTGATGGGAGATGCGTCCACCGCCTAGGCACTCACAGTCATAGCCATTCTTTTGCAGCTCGCCTGACACTTTGTCATAGATATCCGCTGGGGTGGGGAGAATGGCCTCAGGATATGACCTAGTCGCCCTTGTTGGCCCCATAATGGATTCTAGGGCTGGATATGGGGGTCTGAAGCGCCAGGTCTTGGTGGTCTTTTTCCCAGTGGGGATGAGCCCCTCCCCCGCAGTCACAAGGATGAACGTAAGAAGGTACTTTCGAAGTGGGAAAGGGGACTAAAAAGGGTCCGGTCTCGCACTCCTTTCTGCCCAGAACCCCAGGCTGACTTTTCTAGGTCAGCCTGGCTAAGTGTTAGTACAAGGCACAGTATATTAGCATTCACAGCCCCACCACAAGCAACTGCTAGATTCAGGCCCCGCCCCCAACCTTCGTTCCACCCCACAGCCGCAGAGGCCCCGCCCTCACCATGGTACTCAGCCCATTTGTAGCCACGCACGATTTCCTTGCACTCCGTCGTCGGATCCCCGGAGGGCGGTGCTAAGTGGACTCGAATCAGCACGTACTTGAAGACTCCATCAGAGTCGATGTCCACATCAGGAATCTGAGCGAGGTCCGCCGCCATGTTCCCCAAAGCGCTCGGCCTCAGGACCCCAGCACCCCTTTCTCAACCCGATCGAGTCCTTAGCGTGCGGGAGGCGGGCCCTTTGGCAACTCCGGCCAATCCCGTGAGGGGATGTTTCCCGAGGCCCAGAGCCTCAGCCAGTTGTACTTCCGATCTGAGTCACGGACTAGCCAATTGCAACCCAGTTCTTTGCAGCTTTGAGCTCTCGAGTCCCAGTTAAAAGCGCTCCGACACTGGGAAATCTGTGATGCTGTAAATCAAGGAGCTGGAGGTTGGGCAGCAAAAGAGGATGTAGTGACGCACCCTGGCTCCACTCCTGGGTAGCTTAAACCATGAAATCTGGTCTTTTCTTTCCCAGCACCCATAAGCTTGAGGATCTCTCCAAGTTCAAGGACTCCCCTGCCTGACCCCTTCACACCCTCGTGCCTCCCTTCCACAATACTCCCACGTCCAAGGTCTCCGGTTGCCAAGCTCCTACGCCCAACGTGCCCCCCCCCATCACCACCACAGAGTTAGCAGCAGCTACATTCAAGTTCTATTTTACTTGGTTTGAAAGCACTGGCCTTTTGGAAATGGACCAGTTCTTGACAGCCTGCCGCAGGAAGGAATGAGAAGCCCCTGGGAAGGGCGGCAGGCGGAGCGGCAGCAAGTGTTGCTAGAGCGGCATCGGGGAAGGTGCTCAGATACAGGCCAAGGTGGGAGCTCCGGCCTGTACCTGGGGTGGGGGTGGGGACACACAGCGCGCGCGGGCGCGGGCGCGCGCGCGGGAGGGAAGGGGGTATTGACGCATGCGCGCAGCGCGCGCGCGCAGGGCGTTGTCCCAGGCTCTTGCACTTGACCTCCCCTACCTCCAAAGGGTACTTGTTCAATTTCTGGTCTCAAGCCTCACTGGGTCACATCCTCCAGGGAGCCCTAGGCGCAGATCTGGGTACAGTTAGGCTGCAGGGGTTTGGCAAGGGACCAAGGGCTGCCTAGGCCTGCACTCTCCACAACACATCAGGCTTTGGCTTCTACTCTCAGCTTGGAGCTCAGCCAGGGTGAGATTGTGGCACCTTTGTGCATAGGGTTGGACTCAGGGTAGGCCTTAGCACCGGCTTCCTAACGGCTGCCACACCTGGTGGTTCACTACCCTGTACCTTAGCAAGTTCCTAATTAGGGACAGCCCCAGTTCCTTAGTTATTCCCAAGTCAGTCAATAGGTAGGTGCTGCTCTCTATAGGGTCCCCTGCTAATTCATCTGCACACACTTCCCACCTCCCTGGGAGATTAAGGCCTGAGCTTCCACCTTCTCTGGAAGGTGAATTTTTAGGGCCATCCTGTTGAGTAGGTGTGGGTGAGCACAAACCGTCACCCACGCAAATTTTAAATCTGGCCCTACCCTACCACCATCCACACTTTCCTTCCCCTGCTCAGGTTTCCCTCTGGCTGGGTGGTTTGTGCCTTGGCCTGAAGATGCTCCAGTATTCTAACTGGTCCTGCAAGGACCCAGACCAAGGTGACCAGAGATGAGAGAAACTCAGGACAGGCAGCACTGTTAGTGTGTAGTGCCCTGCCCATTGCCTCAACAGCATAGGGAGGCGCAGGAACTAGGCCTCTTAGCCCGACACACCCCAGACACAGGAGAAGGGTTGGGGAGTGCTTACAGTAAGGGCATTAGGCTTTGGTCATCGTGAACTTCTGGACTAGGAGAAAAGGGAATGGATCTAGGGTAGGGGAGCTATAGCAAGCACCCACAAGGTATATCAAGTTTGTCCCCATGGGATGTGTGTAGTAGTAACCTTCCACTAGAAGGCAGAGCCCAGCGGTCCTCAGGCCCACCCCACCTCCCAGCGGGGAGCACCGAGGGCGAGGACCGGGCTCTTGGGGAGCCCCCTCTCCCTGGCTGACTTGGGGAGAGCCCAGGATGTGGTCTGGCTGAGAACAGGAAGGAAGAGAGGCAGCTGATGGGAAACAGGGCAGCAGGGAGGGGCGGGGGAGGGCTCCAGCGGGGAGGGGCGGGGAGGGCTCCTAGGCAAAGTTAGAGGTTTGGAGTGGGTGGAGCTCAGGGCAGAGAATTTGTAGACTAAGGGAGATTGCGGGGGCGGGGGGGGCATGACTGGGCGCTGAACCAGCTGGTCCAGTTTCTGGGGGTGGTCTTGATGGATCAAGCAGGGTGGAATAGAGTAGGCAGGGCTCTGGTCAGGGCCTGGGCCTAGTAGCCCCATGGCTCACATGATGTCGTCTAGCAGATTGGCGCTGGCTACCCAGTCGAGTGCGCGCGGCTCGGAAGCAGCCATGATCATGCACATGAAGGGGCGGCCAGTGCGCCGATCAGTGGGATAGATAGTGGTGGGTGTGAAGCGCCGGTTGGCCTCGACGAACTCGCAGAGCTGCTCGTAGACGCGTGGAAACTCATGGCGGAGGAAGACGCCGCGCAGTCGCAGTTCACGCTGGATGTGGATGAAGGCCACTTCGCGTGCGCGCCGTCCAGCCTCACCCTCCTGGTCCAGGCCCGCAGTGCCTGGAGGTGGCGTTAGAATCAGTGTTTCCATGTCTGGCTCTCCGCCACGCGCAGGAGGAGGCCGCGTCGGGCTGCCGGCGGCCAGGGCCACCTTGGCGAACTTGCGCACGGTGGGCCCAGGGCTGCGCGGCGCTGGCCGGGCAGCAGCTCCGGGAGGTGCAGCGCCAGGGCCCACGGCCACCGACACACTGAGCAAGAAGCACTCCGCGGGCTCATAGAGCCTCCCGGCAGCTGCCAGCTCTCGTGCATAGCTACCCAGGGGCGCCGCATGTGTAGCCAGCTCGCGCAGTGATAGATAGGTGGGAGATAGCAGTAGCCCTTCGAGGCCGAAGCGTAGGAAGTTGTCGGCAGAGCCCGGGCTTGGGAAACCCAAGAACAGCACGCCACGGCCGCGCGAAAGGAATCCGACGCGCGCTATACGCGAGAAGGCGCGATGCACTGGACTGCTGTCGCGGCAGAACTGCAGCACGTGGCGGCACACGCTGCCCACGCGGCCATACACGCAACGCGCTTTGTGCGCATCCCAGTCCTCTCGGCGGCACAGACGCGAGCAGTAATAGGTATAGCAGCTATGGCATGACTTGAAGTAGAGGCAGGCGTTGAACATGGTCTCTGTCCGCCGACAGCGCGCGTTGGAGCAGGTCATCAAGTCATCCTCGTCGGCGCTGGGCTCCGGGGAAGCGTCGGCTGCCTCCCCCGAGCCGGTGGGCTCCTCGGTGCTGCCAGCCGAGGCCGGGGGCGAGCGCGACGGAGCCAGCGCGGTTGCACCTCCAGGGCCCGCAGGCCGTGAATCCATCAGGCGGCGCAGTTGGCGGCCTAAACCTTCGGCGGCAGGTTCCGAGGCTTGGCCCGGTGGCCGTGAGTCGATGACCAGGTCTGTGATGAGCTCGTCCAGCTGCTCGAGGCTGCGCTGGCGGCTGGAGGCAGGTCCCTCAGGGACGGTGGGTGCGGGCTGCCGCGGTCTACCTCCAGGCAATTCCCAGCCCCTGGCAGTGGGGCGCTCTACTGAGCGCAGGTCATTGTCCGTGATGGTTATCTCGGGGGTGATGTACCAGTTGCGGCCCAGGCTTTCCCCACCACGGCCCTTTTCTGTCAGCGACGTCTCAGACAGTGACAGTGCTGCATAGCGTCTGGGTGAGGTGGACAGGTTCACTACGACTGGTGGACGCCGGCCTTCCGGGGATGAACCCCGTGTATCTCGAACCTCACGTCCCAGCAGGTTCTCATAGCTGCGGCCACGTCCTAGAGGGTCTTCACGACGAGGACCAGGAGCCAGGATGTTGTCCCAGGATCGAGAGTAGTGGCGGCTATCGGTCGCCAGCCGGGGTGGGCTTGTGCCAGTGCCACCATGCCATGAGGCCAACAGTGGTCCAGGAGCGGGAGGAGGCACCACCTGAAGGGTGCGGTAAGGCCTCGGACCCCAGTCGGCCCAGGCTGGGCTGCTGCGGGGATGTGGGTAAGTCCGAGCCATTGCGTCACGTTCACGGAACCTCCCATAGTCCTCTGTGTAGAAGGTGCGGGCACCGGGGTGTGCCCGCGGCTCTTCTGGGACATATCGGGGGATGAAAGGCAGGCCGTAGGCGCGAGGTGTCTCCCCGTAGTAGGAGCGGGAGGGGGGCTCCTGGATTGGGAAGGTGCGTACTTCCCCAGCATAGTAGCCGCCCCCACGTCTTGGACTGGGTCTGGGGTGTTCTTCGGTCAAGTAGGGCCTGGAGCAGTAGCCATCAAAGGGAAGGCCTGGGCTTGCGGTAAAACTGCCTGCGTAGCCCTCAGGTTCCTCGGTGTAGAAAAATTGGGTGGGACCTGGGGGCGTTGTGAAGGGTTGGCTGCGGTGCTCCAAGTAGTCCTGGGGCCCAGGCAGAGGTCCGTCGCAGTACACTGCTCTGGGGTCAGTACAGTACAAGTCACTAGGGGTGGGAGTGCGTGACAGGGCCATATGGCGGGGCCCTGGAACTGTGAGGCCATGAAACTGTGGGGCTGTGCGAGCCCAGGGCGCCTCGCTGGGCGCGCAAGGTCTCGAGCTCCGGGCTGCGTGCTGCAGCACTGCCTCATCAGGCTTGATGTCCAAACGGCAACGGACGTGGGGGACGGGTCCTGTGGATCCCGTGGGTGGTTCGGGGGGCGCACAGCGGCCTGGGGTGGCGCATAGAGGTGCGATGCGTCCAGGGCCGCCTCGCTGTGGCTGGAGCTTGATGGGGTGCAGCTCATTGGCGAGAGCCCGCAGTGCAGGGTATGAGGGTTCCCGGTGCGGCGACCCTTCCAACCGCACCGAACGCTGGGCCTCCCGGCCTCTGCGTTGCAGTACCGGCGGTGAAGCCGGAGCAGGCGTCAGACCATGGGGCGCACGGGGCGCGCTCTTGGAACGGGTGCGGCGCCGAGGCTCGCTGTCTCGGGGCCGGGCACGCGGTGGAGCAGGCTCGGGAGGTGGTGGTTGCTGGTGCGTCTCCATGGTGGGCTCGTCCAGTGCCTCTAAGAAGTCAAAACTACGGCAGTGGCGCTTGTTGAAAGGCGCGGGCGCAGCTGGCCGGGTCACCGATCGCTCACATGGCTGGCGTTTGGATGTGAGCTCTGGGGCCACCACCTTGATGTCCTGGTACACGGTCGACACCAGCAAGTCCGGAGGGTCCGTACGGGTCATCTTAAAAGACGTCCCCAGGCTGGCAGCTCCAGTCACTCGGCCTTTCGGGGATTTTGCCCTGGGAGGAGATACAGGTCAGGGCAGCCTCCTCTGCACCCCAAGCCCTTTATCCCCACCGCACCCCACGTGCTGGTCCGGCTTACCTGGGGCATAAGGGATGGAGCAGCCCAGGCTGCAAGTCTTGGTCAGGGATTCTGGTGCTGGCTCCATACCTATGTTAGAAGAAGTACCTGCAGGAGAAACCTCACAGTCCATTCGTTCTGTGGGGCAGATTTTCCAGGACAATTTAGTTTACGGTGACCTACCTTTATCCCCTCAGCAGGAACTCTCGAGTCTCTTCCCTATACTAGGGTCCGCTGATCAGGCTTGGGTAGATCAACCCGGGAATGTGTTGCAGAGCTGCTGCCCTCTGGTGCCTACAGTTGGAATGATGGGCTTTTAGATTTCCTTACAGGTGAGACTATAGCCCCCACCCACCAGTACTGCAGAGCTATCCCTCTGATAGTGCCAAGTCCCAGGTGTGCCTGCTGACTAGACTGGACAGAAACTCCTCTCCTAGCACTGTAAGTGCCCTTGCATTTGGGACAGTCCTTTTTACCCAAGCCTATGTCCCTTCAACTTGATGAGGTCCTAGGTAGAATGACCCCAAAGAGTTTTCTTGGGTCTCAAATCCTTTTTCCTTTTGCATAAATCTCTGACCCCAGTTCCTTGGATGAAACCCACCAAGCTTGTTAGGGCAGAGAAGGCTGTAGAGCAAGCCTTCCTATTTTGCATAATTGCAATGACCCCTCCAATCCACTCCCCACCCCCCTTCCCCCATGTGTGCTTGGCATTCCTGAAACCAGGCCTAGGCTGTAGAACCACGTGGGGGCCATGTGAGCCACGAGCTCATAGTGTCATTTTCCTGAGCTGCAAACTACCACTAGTGTACCAAGGCAGGAGGCTGCCAGCTAGGAGGAGACAGAGGAGTGTGGGAAAGCAGAGGGAAGGGTGGGAAAGCCCCTCCCCAGGACAGAGTACCCCCCCACTCTGGTTTTGGAAAGCTCCATGGAAACGTGTGGTTGTTTCTCCCTGGAGCTATGGACTGGAAAGGATCTAGGCTAATGTTCAGATGTGGGCCACCAGTGCCTGTGGTCCCCAGGGTCTGGAGCTGGCTGGAGAAAGGAGGTTTCAGAAGGTGATGAGACCCCCTTACCCATAAGGCACCTACTCCCAGGATATTTGCTCCAGAGTAAGCTGAGAGTGTGTTGGGGCCTGGCAGGACTTGTAGGTGGATGGGCCTTTCAGAGTCAATCTCTAGTCCTGGGCGTATAAGGGGCTTTCTGTTAGAGGGGCCGCTTTTTTGGAGCCAGGGGCTCACTAAGTACCAAGGCTTGTTCCAAACCCGAGTTCATATCCACCCTATTCAGACCCCTTTCATTTTAAACTCAATGCCAGGTCAGAGTTTGGGCTAGATGACAGGATCTGAGGCTCCGCCCCAGGAAGGTGACAGCAAGCTTTGCTGGCTGCAGCTGTCAGGAGCTGGGTGCTGTGACACCCGCTCCTTGTGGGATGGGGGTAGGGACTGCTTTTGTATCCTAGTTATTTCGAAGACCCTTCCCATATAGCAACCCTTCTCTGGCTTGCCCTGGAGCAGCCAGCCCTAGGACCTAGGCTGCGTTGCTTGGGGGCGGGGATTCATCCTTCCGTGCAGCCCCCTCCCGTGCCAAGAGCTCCACATGCTGAACAGTTTGGCTCAGCCTCTTACCTGATTATTTTTCCACGAGATGAACCTAGGTAGGCTGCATAATCCAAGTCGGTTCCGGTGTGTACCTGTCCCCGCTATATAGCCGGTACCGGCAGAAGCTTGGAGGCAGCAGCTCTGGTCCTGGCCTGGATGCTCAGTGCTGCCCCCAGTGGCGATCAGTAGTGTGGCACTTAAAGGGGCCGCGTTGGAAGGGAGGTGTATAGTGGGGGTCCAGATACTGGTCGCCCTAGCTCTCATTTGGGCTGTGTAGAGTGACGGGTCATGAATAGCGTCCCCAAAGCTCTTTGGGTTCTGAACAGAGGTTCCCTGCACCAAGAAAAGCCTGCCAGCAGGACTCCACGCAGGGTCCTACTAGAAACCTGAAATCTTGCTTGGCGGCAGACACTCTGGGTTTGGAGAGTTTCCAGAATTCATGTCTGTGGTTGGACCCAGGTGGGAGCAGATGAGCAGTTCCCTGCCCCATTGGCCTCTCCCCAGGAACTGTCGTCCTCTTTGGCTCTGAAGAGGCCAAAATCTCAGCAGGTACCTGGGAGCCAGATGGCTTGCTCAGCCTGGAGTACAGCTGCAACCTCCAGTGTCCAGGATAGCCTAGGCTGCCACAGCCTGCTTCCTTTGGGGAAGGTCTTCATGTGGTCCATTCCTCACTTAGCCCTGCCTGCCCCTTGCCGAGGCACTAGACCTTCCAGCATTCTAGCTTGGTAGATGATGGGCCACAGACGGACCTGAGACTAAGACCCGACTTGTTTGGGTATCAGACCTGTCAAGATTCTGGTGCTTCAGCTCATTGTGTAGTCCTGGGCTAATTTATTGTAGACCCTTTCTCCACATCAGGGGTCCAAAAGTTGGGAGTTAAAGGGCCAGGTAATGCTTGTCCCATAGTACCTGCTCTGCTACCAACTGTCTTGTGTATGCAGCCCCATAGCAGAAAAGTAAGGGAGGTCCCCAATCCCAGGCCTAAGAAAGCACTCCCAGCCTTGGCCCAGCTGTAGGCACAGCAGTACGCCCCACCTCCAACAGCGCTAAAAGCCTGCCCGCCTCTGGAGGGTTCTCATGGCAACATGTCCGCAGTGGGCGAGGGTGGAGAGCTGTCAGCGGGGGCGAAATACTCGGTTGCAAGCGCCCCCGGACTCTTAGCAGGCAGGGAGGCAGCGCGGAGTGGGGGGACACAACTGCCTTCCGGGGGCCCAAGGTCCCTGCATCTCCTTGTGGGGTAAACCCTGAGCCCTGGCCAGGGAGCTCCTATGGCTGACAAGCTATGGTTAGGCACTAAGTCCAGATCACTTGGGGCCAGCATTGTGGAACGATCCTGTTGGAACAGGTACCTCTCCAAAATGGCTCTTGGGGTAGATATGGGGGTCCTGGCTCATAGATTGGGTGATTGAGCTCATTTTTTTGTTTGTTTGTTTTGTTTTTTGTTTTTCAAGAGAGGGTTTCTCTGTGGCTTTGGAGATTGTTCTGGAACTAGCTCTTGTAGACCAGGGTGGTCTCGAACTCACAGAGATCCACCTGCCTCTACTTCCCGAGTGCTGAGATTAAAAGCGTGGGTTACTAACGCCCAGCTTTTTTTTTTTTTTCTTTTCTTTTCTTTCGAGACAGGATTTCTCTGTGTAGCTTTGTAGACCAGGCTGGCCTGGAACTCACAGAGATCTGCCTGCCTCTGTTGGGATTAAAAGCTTGCAACTCCACTACCCAGTGGGTGGCCTCATCTTAAAGCAATTTAGGGAACCAGAAAACAGTCACACACCACAGTAAAATCGGAGATCTTTATAGTCTGGGCGGAGTGTCTTAAGAAGGTGCCCTCTAGGCTCACCTGCGCAGGTGCTCAACAAGCAGAGGCGCAGCTGGCACAACGGCAAGCTGTTAGTGCCTCTCCCACAGGAGAGGTGGTACATTGTGTTCTCTTGCCAGCCTTACCCAGTGCGGGGCCTGGGCCACTTTGCAGTAGCAGATGCTGCCACACCCTCCCGAGTACACATCTGTGCTCAGGGAATGACCCTGCACTACTCTGGATCCATGGGGAAGAAGGCCCACAACCCAAGCCATGCTATGGCTCTGGGAGAGCTCAGGAAGGCAAGCAGGAGTGGGGCTGGGTGGTGGACATTTGAGAAGCCAAGCAGTCCCACACCCTGCCTCTGTAAACAGACCCTGGTGGGTCCCTTCTCGGCCCCAGGCACATCCCTGAGAAACACCGGGGACTGGCTGCAGCTCTATCTGGGGAGGGCTAGGTGGTTCACCAAGCCAGCTGCAACTCTGTTCTGTCCCCTCCCTCCCTGCAGAGCAGGCTTATGCTAGGTTGAGGCCCAGCACCTGCAGTGCCTGACCCAAGGGCCTGACCACCACCAAGGTCTCCAGCATAAAAATCAATGTAGAGTGGGCCAGACCACATGAGGGCAGACACAATGGCTGGGGGACATAGGTGACAGGGTGGTCCTGGGAACATGGGTACATAGGCAGCAGCCTCCCCAAATCACCCACTAGCAGTTCCTCTCTTCCCAGGACAATCAGCTCCTCTGGAATGCCTACAGCTCCTCATAGTCCCCACCTCCAGGGTGGCGGCTGCCAGGGACCCCACCCCCCAGGAAGGCTTCCAGCTCATCAGCAGCCTTCTGCTCCTTGCTCCGAGGGGGCTTCCTCTTCTTCTTCCGATCCTCCTTGCCTTCCTCTTTGTCCTTGCTCTTCTTGTGTTTGCTTTTCTTTTTTGTAGCCTTTTCTTCCTCCTGAAGGTCATGAGAGAAGATCTAGAGTCAATGAACAACCCACAAGGCTACACCCCACATTCCAAGACTGTCCAGACTAGTTGTGAGATTAGGGGTGGGCGGGGCATGTACCTCTTTGCCTTTCTTCTTCTTTTTCTTCTTCTCTTTTGAGGGAAGTTTGCTGTCTTTATCTGCACAAGGAAGACAGCTGAGCTCCTACCTGTAACCACTTTGTATGGTAAGGCAGAGGCTGCTACAGATACCTGATTCCCAACGAGACCTGGTCCTACAGGGAATCTAGGGGGTTCCCATCTATTTTTGTGCTGGTGAGTCTTGAACCAGCCTGGGAGGAAATTTCTTCCCCTCCTTTTGGGGCTGAGCTGTCTCTGGGCTGCAGTTCCAAGCACATCTGCTAGGCAGCTATCTTTTTTTTCCGAAATAGTTCTGTTTCAAAGGCCTGGAATGTTGGCAGAGCAGTTGGCACAGAGAGGGATACATAGGGAACCATGAACAGGGTGACAGTTTTGGATGGCAATTCTGGGCCACAATGCAGATGTTAGGTTTGGGCATATGCTTGTCTGGGCAAAGCCATCTGTTGTGACAGTTACTCCCATTCTAGAGACTCTTATAGCTAATAGCTATGATGTGTAGGCAGGCTAAAATTCTTAACGCAGGTCCCTGAACTACCACAGGATAAGGACCTCCAAGTTGTACATGGCTCCAAGGAGAGGGACAAGCTCCAGGCCCTCCTACCTTCATCACTGCTTTCCTTAGGTCCTGTCTCCTCCAGGCCCAGCCCAAAGAGATCTGAGTCATTCTTCAGTCTGAAAGCAGAGACTGAGGGCTTGGAGGGTAGGGGTGGCTGGGCAGAGCCAGTGTCCTCATCGGTCACATCAGAGAGGTCTTCTCTTACTGGGAAACCCCCCTAGAGAGAGAGAGAGAGAGAGAGAGAGAGAGAGAGAGAGAGAGAGAGAGAGAGAGTGTGTAGTTGGTAGGCCTATTGTCCTGACAACTGCCATGGGTTGAAGCAAGATGGCAAGTCCCTTTGGGAACCTAGGGGCTGGTGTGGGGTAGAAAGGGGTTAACCTGACCCAGATCAGCAGGGCCTTCATGTGGACAATGGACACCCACCCATGGACTCCTGTCCACTTCCTCCAGCTGGCTTCAGAAACATGTTAAGAAGGGATTGTGTCTCTGGGGCACTGGAGCCAGGAATACTCTCCTTCCTGCCTCTCTTTAAACCTTGCTCTGGGAAACAAACCTTGATTGTCCTCTATCTCTGGAAGGATGGAGGCTGAGCTTCCCACTGTCCTTACCACTCTCCTCTGCGTGTCCGATTCATCACTTTCAAAGTCAGGGTCATCCATGACGAAGGACAGCATCTGAGCAGCAATAGGCCCCTCAGGATCACTTTCTGACGACACCTGCTTGTCCTTTCCTTCTTGAGGTCTATGAGAGCCATCAGTAGGTGGCTTGGTACTGCCGAGGTCAGTCCCTGAGCCAGTGGTGAGACCATCGGACCATGAGGGTATGGCTCGGGTGGGAGCTCCCTTCTTTTGTAGATGTGAGGCCTTGGTGGAAGTCCTTCACATAAGAAGAAATGTCAGGAGTTCTGAGGCCACCCTAGGATGCCACTATCTCAGCTGGCCATACCCCGAGGACCCTAGCCCATACCGTTTTGTCTCAGGCTCTGAGCACTGCTGAGGAGCCACTCTGGGGTGGCCTGCCAGTCCTTCATCTTCCTCTTCACTGGAAAGACTGATGTTCTTACTGGGGATGGGGTCTGAGGACAGCAGGGATTTGCCATGTGGCTGGTCTTCTATGTCCACATCATCTTGGAAACCAGCCACCATTGGGTTCCCTCCTACGGCCTCCCCATCATCACTGCAAAGAGGGGGAAGGCAATCAGAAGTTCGAGGGGGGCTATGATTCCCTACCCCACTGCCTGGAGAGCTGCCCTGTCTACAGTACCATATTCTATTGACAAGACCTTCTGGGCTGTCACAGGGGCTGCTAAATAGAGGTGGGAATAATAGGACAACACTGCCTTGCTGCTGGCCAATGAGGGAATCAGTGGGAGAGGAGCCCAGCTAGAAGCCTTGAATCTATTTGTTTCTGGAAGGGAATCCCTTGGCTCCATTGAACATGATGATGCTGGAGATGCTAACAGTCATTCAACATTTGATCTGCAAGAGAGAGTGATCTTAGAGCTTGGCTGTACACAGGTTTTAGTGTGTTGTTAGAAGACAGATGGGGTTTGTGGGAAGGGGTAGCTACAGGAAGCCACACCTGGCCAAGGCTTGCTTGTTTGGGTCCATATGGAGAGACCCAGGTGGCCTTCCCTATGCCCTACACATAGAATGGGCTAGGATATATTCAGAGTGCCTCTGTCCCTGCTGGGCCATCTGCCAAGGTTCTTGCTGTCCTAGGAAGATTCCAGCCCAGTGTTCTCCAGTCTGCTGTGGGCATAAACTGCCCCACTCCATGGTGAGCTGGCTATCTACATACCCCAGGGTGGCAGTGATTAATCTAAGCAGCCCTTCCCTCAGTTTTTCCAGTCAGAATTCAGCCTTCGTTCCTTAAAGCTAGACACCAACCCAGCAAGCACAAAGAAAGGCTTTCCACAATCCCCAGCAGTGTCTTGGAGATCCAGGTATAAATGGGATGGGGAAGCTGTGTTGGCAGTCCCTTGAGGTAGACCCTGTGCTCAGCTCCATCAATCTATCTTTACCTGTCACTATCCTGCTGTGGGCCTTTGGTTCCAATTTTCTTCTTGTCTTTAGGCAGGGTTGTGTCTTCCAGGAAGCTTCGATCAAGGCCATCTTCAGGGACAAAATCCTCAACATTCTGGACTCTTGCTGGGGCCTCTAGGGCTGGAGCTGGCTCTGTAGAGAAATGCCGTTTCTTCCTTATGTGGCCCCATGATAGGAAAGCTTCAAAACTGAGTCTGTAGGACTAGGACTTGACAATTCATGCACCCTGACTCAAGATCATAGGTCCAAACAGCAGCAGCTGGCCCATGAGGGAGGAGCTTATTAGGGACACAGGAACCGCATTCCAGTCTCTGAGGGATGTGAGGCTCAAGATACCAGAAGCTAGCTCCAAATTCACATGTTCAGAGGGCTGCTCCCAGGCCTACCTGGAGGTGAAGGGGACACTTCTGCAGCTGGTGAGGTCCCAAACAGCCTAGAGATGATACTGCGACGCTGGGCTGGGGCTGGGGCTGGGGCTGAAGGCTGCACAGAGGAGGGCACAGCCTCCAAAGGGGGTGCAGGAGACGGTGCTTGGGGACAGGTGGAGGAGACACTGAGGGACAGCTGGGGGGCAGGCTGGGGAGTGCTGGGG
The DNA here is from genome assembly GCF_003668045.3 of Cricetulus griseus. Lineage (NCBI taxonomy): Eukaryota > Metazoa > Chordata > Mammalia > Rodentia > Cricetidae > Cricetulus > Cricetulus griseus. Next base: position 136,938,365 of record NC_048599.1, read on the forward strand.
CTGGAGCTTCCTGTGGATACAGCACTTGGAGGCACAACTGGAGACTGGGAACCTGAGGATGGACTCTGCCCATTGGCCGCCAAAGGGGATGCATGGCCTCGACTTCGAGCCTCCATCATTTCAAGGAAGCTAGGAGGGGCAAAAGGATAGGGAGTGAGAAGTTGGCTTTCTCTTGGACCTCTTTCTCCAAGGCTTTTGACCATCAGTGCCTCTTTTGCATTTATACTATTAAGCAGAGGATAGGGACTGCCTGCCAATCAGCTGCCTCACAGTCTTTGGTACCCAGACTAATGCCTTGCTTATATCCTGTCCCTTTATACTGGTACCTGCCTGGGGAACTGAGTCTCACAGCACAGATGAATGACCAGAGTCAACCAGGACCAACTGTTTTATAGGGTTTGGGTAGGTCAGTGGCTGTCAACAGTACCCAACTAGTGACCAAGAGGCAGGTATGGCTGGTTATTTGCCAGTGGGGTAGAGTTGCTAATCATACATGTGTAGTTGCTTTAACCACAGGTTTGTGCTGATCCACATGTAGGAACCATACCAGATGTAGGTTCTGATGGTTCCAAACTATTTGGGGGTATAGAGTGCCAGAGCCAATACAGCCCACCCTCAGGATTATCTGCCCTCACTTTCTGCAAGAACTCAGGGGTCTGTAAGGAAACTGAAACTGTCCCCAAGATCAGCATAGCTCAATTCACAGTATTAATACACTTGTTCTAGGCAAGTGCTTTACTAAGCAATTCACATTAATAGTTAAAAACCTCAATCGGTGAACAGGAAGGGCTTTGGGTAATAGCATGGAGTACCTGTCCTAAGAGGCTGAGATGAGCTGGTGTACCATGTTACTCAGCTATTCCCCACATTGCTCCACCTGAGTACTAAGGGCTTGGCTAAAGAATACTCAGGTTGACTGACCTACCACCCATGTATATGGTGCTTTCTCCACTGCCTCACAGGTACAGACCAAAGCTTGGCATCTGGCTCCTATCTGTGGACTACTAGGGCCCACTGGCAATACAGTACAGTACCCGCCCTTCCCATCAGGGTAGCCAGGGCCTGCATATCTGTAGATGTTGGCTCACGTACATGCTGTAGTTCTGGTCCTCAGTTTCCTGCTGCACTGACAGCTCCTCCAGAGTGGCATCAATATCTAGTTGGTTTGTCTCCAGCTGCCTCAGCAGTGTTTCCCTCTGTAGAGGAAGTGGACATAGCTGAGTATGCCTCTTCCTGTGAGGTCTGGCTGGATCCCAAGTCAGCTTGTGTGGCTTGGAGGATACAGGTCAGTCATGTGGAGCCACACCAGAAAGCACAACCTTCTGTTTCCACATCATACCTTGGGCTGTCACTAGAACTTACTGTTGGCCTCTCAAGGTCACAAAATCATGGCAATAGGTGCTTAAGACATCTGGGGAGCCCCATGGGGAACTTAGGGTGATAAACTCTGCCAGGTACATACTGGGCAAACCGTACACTTCTAGTATGATGACCAAAGCTGATCAGATCAAGCCTGTGGGTTCAGTTACCATGTCTTTTGCATTTAGATTTAATCTTAAAATACAGCAGCTTCCAGGCTATGTGAGGGGACAGGATATGAAACAGGACTGCGTTTTTAGCTGGAAAAGGCCCTACTAGACAGTGCTATCACAAGAAACATGGCCCCGGGACAGAGCATGCCCCAGGCTTATACTGGAAGTGCTTTCCATCACAGAGCAAATAAACCAAATGGAAAAAGTGGGAGTAACTAAAGACCAAGAGATCTGGTCTTTATATTTTGACAAAATAGAAATACATGAGAATAAGGCAGATCAATACTCAGGACAAGCAGGCATATCACAGACAGATGAGGGCCCTAATTTAAAACTAAAGATGTGATATACCAAGAAAAACCTAGACAGCCACATCAAATACCCTATATAAGTCTATTTAGACTTGACTTTGCATATTGACCAATAACTGGTAATTGAATAATTCTGGAATTATAGTTTGTTTTCTGAGACCGGGTTTCTCTGTGTAGGCCTAGCTGTCCTAGAACTCACTTTGTAGACCAGGGTGGTCTTGAACTCAAAGAGGTCTACTTGCCTCTGCCTCCAGCGTGCTGGGATTAAAGGTGTGCACAACCACCCGGTCTTATAGTTTTTTTAAAAGACTTGTTTTGTTATTTTTATGTGCATATGTGTGTCTGAGTGAAAGCCACATGTTTGAATGCCCAGATCTATAAGAGTACATTGGATCTCTTGAAGCTAGAGTTATGACAGCTGTTGGCTACCCAATGTGGATGTTGGGAACTGAACTCAGGTCCTCTGGAAGAGCAGCAGGCTTTACTAACCACTGAATCATCTCTTCAGCCTCATGGTGTCTGTTGTATCTGGGTCTGGCCTGGAACTTGCTATATGACTAAGGATGGTGCAAAATTTATTTTCTTTCTTGTCTCCACCTCCCTATTGCTGTGATTATGGCATGTGCCACACCTGGCTTATATAGCACTAAGGACTGAACCCAGGGTGTTATGAATAATAGGCAAGTATCTAACAACTGAGTTACATCCCAAAGTCATTTTTAGAAAAATTGTTTAATGTATATAGACATTTAGTCTGTGTACCATGTACAGAGCCAGAAAGGCATTTTGAATCCCTTGAGGATAGAGTTGCAGACAGTTTTGAGTTACCATGCAGGTGCTGGGAATTGAATTGCCATCTTATAGAAGAGCAGCCAGCCCCTTCAAGATGGAATGGTTCAATCCATGGTTACTTCTAGGTACCCACCATCCTGCCAGCAGACAGTAGCTATCATATTCCCTGCAAATAACCATGGAGGAAAGTTATGTTGTTCTGGATCTCAGCTTAGGCTTCTAGCACCAATGACTATCCTGGCATCTGTCTCCCCTGGCAGGAATCAGTGGTAAAGCTTTCATAGAGTGGAGCAGTGTGAGTTGTTTTATGTAACAGTTTCCTCCAAGATCGAAACATTCCATATTACAGGACTCTAAGTAGAAAGGTAAAAACTTAAAATAGCTTCAGGAAGTCCCTGAAACTGACCAGATTCATTAGGTCCTCCCTGCCTGAGTAAGCAATAAAGCTGAGAATCCCCCTTAGGAGGGAAGTAGAGATGAAAAGATGACTCTCAGAGGAGAAAGGTTGCAAAGAAGACTCAGACTAAACCAGCTACAAAGACACTTGGAAAGGATACTCTTTGACCTGTTAAGCTGCCTACAGGCTGTGCAGAGTACTCCAGGTTTCCAGCTTGTATGAGCTGTTGACCTATACTGGAGTGGGCTTTGGTGATACAGTTGTCTTTCTGTCATTTTTGCTTCTGTAAGTAACCCCAATAAAACTCATTGGTTCAGTTTGGAGCGATGGCTCAGCGGTTATGAGCACTGACTGTTCTTCCAGAGGTCTTGAGTTCAATTCCCAGCAACCACATGGTGGCTCACAACGGCCTTGAATGAGATCTGCATGCAGATAGAAGACTGTATACATCTGGGGCAAGTAGATATGGCAAGTTGTCTACCCCAGGAAAAGTTTTGTCTCACAACAGAAGTCTTCAGCGGAAGTCCTTTAGTACAAGTTCCTTATGATCCTGTAGGTTTGTTCTTCTTCCTACCCATGGCTCCTCAGCATAACCCCAGCTGCAGGAATATCATGTTTCTCAAAAGGACAGAGATGAAGAAAAGGAAGGCTACTTTCCTGAGTTTGGTGTATTGGATAAAGTATGAAGGGTCTCTATACTCAGGGGAGGCTACAGGTCTCCAGGTCCAGAAAGGTAGCCAGACCTCTTTGGTTTTCTTATTCACCAGAGACCCCACACCAAGCTGTTTCAGTTCCTGGTTCCAAAAAGAATTGGTCCTCGGTTCTTATGCTTAGGATCCAGAGCGTTGTTCTATTTTCAGCTTTGCTGCTCTCCTAGTTCTGAGAAGCTACAGCACACCTCAGGACCGGAGAAAATGACCACAGCTTAAGCAGGGTAGGGTCCTGGGGCGGGGAGGGGGATCTGAAACTACATAGAGCTTTGGGTTTAGTTTATAGACTGAGACTGGTTCCTTGACCTTGACAAATATAGAACATAAACAGGAGACACTGGGGACTGGGTGATGATAAGGCCATCTTATACTATCTCTGCAAATTCTGTTTTGTTGTTGTTGCTGTTTTTCTGAGACAGGGTTTCTCTGTGTAACAGCCCTGGCTGTCCTGCAACTTGATCTGTAGACCAGGCTGGCTTTGAATTCAAGAGATCTGCCTGCTTTTGCCTCCCGAGTGCTTGAATTAAAGATGTGCACTGCCATCATCCGGCTTTTTTTTTTGTGTGTGTTTTGTGTGTTTAGAAAGGGTGTCATGTAGTCCAGGCTGGTCTTGAACTTGTTACACAGCTAGGGCTAACCTTGAACCTGTGATCCTCCTGCTTCTACTTCCCAAGTACTGGGATTACAAGTGTGTATCACCATGCCCAGCACTTTAACTTTTTTGAGATGAATCTTCCACTTACTGAGCCTCACTACATAGCCTTAAACCTGAAGTGATCTTCCTGACTCAGTCTTCTGAATGCTGGGAACAGGTGTGTGCCACCATGTTTAGCCTATGCCACTTCTATTTATCTGAAAGATTCCAAGAACAACACTCAATGAAAATCAGGGTAGGTGCAGCTCTTCACCCTACCAGGCCACCCTACTTGCCTCAGCTGCATCAGGAAGGCTAAATGCTTCAGACAGGGTGCAAGTTATCTGTTCTTCATGAGATGGCCAGAGGACTATGATTCCGAGTATAGCCAGCCCAGAATTTGATGTGGAGTCACAGAAGTTGCATGTCTTGGAACCTATCTCTTGATGACAGACAGATCTGTGTGACTAGGACCTCCATAGCTATATGTTCATCTGGTAAAGGGGTCTGCACTTTAGTCAGTGTCCCAAAGAGGCATAAGGGCTCTGTACATGTTAGATGGAAACTTCTGGATGCTCTCAGAGAGCGAGACATGTTATCCCACTTTTGGCCCACTGTGAGTGGCGTCTCCAGCCCACTGGATACATGTTGGTAGCCAACTTCCAAAAGGTGCCCAAGAGTGCTGTTAGGGTCCTTGAGCAGAGCCACAAAAATGATGGCTACCCACTTGTCGGCCCTACCTGGTAAGCACTTACCTGTAACTGCAAAAATGGGATGTTGAAGAACTTATGCAGGTACTTTAGGCCAAAGCTGTTCTTCATGGAAGACTCAGCATAGCGGAAATAGGAGGAACCTGGAGGTCTGTTTTCAAAGAAAGATAAAGGAACTTAGTGGGCAGTGTGGCTTGACTCCTATGTCAAGGGCCACACCTAAGGCCTAAGGTGTTCTGTCTCCCTTGCTGCCTTCTGGCAGCAGGTTCTTAAGGACCTTCTGCAGCTGACTCCTCTGGGGTGGTCAGAAGAACTGGATGGGGGCCAAGCAGGCCCCCCAGTCCTGGCATATGGTCCGCATATCTTCTACAGCATTACCAGAGACCTGGAGCTCCTCATCCTCTGGCCATAATCCCTTCCCTAGGCCAGGATGCTGACAATTTATCTCCAACACAGGATGAGAACCTGCGTTTGCTACCCAAGTGTCTATAAGCTTCCCCCAACACTATCAGGGCAGAACATAAGACCTCCTTACAGGAGGAAAACTGGTAGCACCCACCTGTCCAGGTGGTCAATGAAGTCACGTACATCATCTGGTAGAATGACTCGATGCTCGCCCATGTCACGGTAGTTGCCCAACACGCACACCGGCACATGGGTTGGCACTTTGGGAAGCTCCCGGAGAACATAATTGAAGGTCCTTCAAAAAGGGAGAGTGTTTTGCCTTAGCTGTGTGACCCTTAGAATGCTATGTGTACTACCCTTTTGGTTTAACTCCCCAGAGCAAATGTCACCTCAGGGAAGGTTCAGAGACACAGCAAGTGCAGAAAGCTTGCATCCCTGGTCACTGACTCTCCCAGACATCATGGTTCTCCTGCACCTGAAATCAAGGTGTTCCACTCTCCTGCCTTTAATCGGTGTGCCACCTGTCTGGGTCCCTATGAAACTGCTTCAAGGACTGGTGGGGTGGCTCAGTAGACACAAGTGCTTGTCACTGAGCTTGATGACCTGAGTTTGATCTTTGGGCCACATGGTAGAGTGAGAGAGCCAACTCCTGTCCTCTGGTCTCTATCACACAACTTCCTACCCCAAAATTAAAAAAACTGAAAAAAGGAAACAAAAACTGCTTGGAGCCTCACCTGTTTGTAGCATCATTCAAAACTGAATGTATCCTAGGGTAACATGTCCCTCAGTTCTGCGGCACACTGAGGCTAGGGTTGTAGCTCATCTACTTCCACTTATTGGCTCTTGCCTTAGGGATGCCATCTCTGAAGTATCCTTAATGAAGTGTCTATCTCCAGGGCCTTATTTATTCTGCAGTGAACCACACCACCTACAAAGTCTGTTGGTCTCTCCAAGACTGACCTAATGTAGGAATGCCCTATAGATCCATTATACAAATCATCCCAATGTCTCCAAATGATTTGTAAAGACAACTAGGGCTAGGGATTTGGTTTAGTGTTGAGTACTTGCTCAGCATGTACAGTGCCCTAGGTTCAATCTCCATCCCCCCCCCCCCCCAAAACAAGCCAGAAATGGCAGTATATACCAATAACCCCAGCCTCAGAAAGCGGAGATAAGAGGATTATGAGTCCGTGGCCAGTCTGGGCTACATAGTCAGTTCCAAGTTAGCCTAAGCTATACAGAGATTTTATTTCTATAAAATTCACTAACAAACACTTCCCATAACCAGTGAAATGACTATGACCCACCTTCCGTCCCAAGAGAAAGCAATGTAAAAGCACCATGCCTGTAACTATGGCAGCCTCTCAGCTGGTGTATCCTCTTGAAGTGGATCTGCATCCTTTGACCTGAAGTGTGCTCACTGGCCTGTAATGGCAGCTGTGTGAATTTGATGTTTTCCAAACTTCACAATCAGTGCTTAGGCTCTGAAGTGTTTGTTGCCTCCTAGGCACTAGCTGAACCAAACATGCTGGTGTCAGAGATCTCAGAAACCAAGAAATGACTGATCCTTGTGGTCTAATAACTAGTGTTTTGTTAGCACAAGGGCCCACAAGGCCTCATGGCTCCCAAATAAGCATCTGCACATCCTTCCTGAGCTGGCCCAGCCTCAAACTCATGTTCTGATGCTCAGCCAAGCGTTGAGTCCTCTTTGCTCTTAAGGGCACTATCTGCCCCTCTGTAACATCCTGATACCTGCAGGGTCTTATGCAGTTAGACTGCAAAGGTCACAGAACACTTTAGTGGCGTACAAGAGCCTGCAGTGTCCAGATGTAAAGCCATGTCCCAAATACTAGATCAATAGACTACCATCACCCACAAAGGCAAAACCCACATCTCTGCTCTGTACCAGAGATGGGAGTGTAGCTTTGAATATGGATGTCTATGACAAATGTGTACTGCTAAACTGGGAGCTTGTGGCCCAGTCTGCCTCCTGTAGCCCTGACAGGATTCTAGCTAGCATGTGCTAGTTGCCAGCCTGCCAGGCAAGCATATAGATCCCCAAAGATTGGGAGGACTAGATCTGGACCTCTGAATACTACACAAAGGATGTAGGAAATACGTTAGTGTAGACTGTAGCTACCAAGGATCTATGGGCTCAGGACCCTCAAACCAGAATCAGTGACCTGCAAAGTGCTAACTTCACTCCAAGGAACATGATGGAGGCTGGTGTATGAGTGTGTGACTATTTTTTTTTTTTAATTTTTATTTTATGTGCATTGGTGTTTTGCCATGGTTGTTAAGTCCCCCGGAATTACAGACAGATGTGAGCTGCCACGGGGGTGCTGGGAATTGAACCTGGGTCCTCTGGAAGAGCAGTCAGTACTCTTAACCACTGAGCCATCTCTCCAGCCTCCATGTGTGACTATTCATAAGTGCAAAACCTAGGCAGTTAAGGTCAGCACATGTATGGTGTCAGGAAATGTATCAGGTCTGCTCCAGCTGTCAGCAATGATAGTCTTAGAAGATGGAATGGAATGCTTTTCTCTGCCTTTAACACAGATTACACATCTAACACTATAACAGAACACTAAAAGCAGAGTGAAAGACAAGGTGAATCCCCACAGCTACTTCTAAAATGGGCTGCTGTCAGAGCTTCTTTCCTTCTTATAATGTAGGTTTTTGCTTTTCGAGACAGGGTTTCTGTGTAGTTTTGGAGCCTATCCTGGCCTCAAACTCACAGAGATCTGCCTGCCTCTGCTTTTTGAGTGCTGGGATTAAAGGTGGTGTGTCATCATCGCCAGGCTGTTGTTTTTAAAGCAAGGTACACATTATGTAGCCCTGGCTGTCCTAGAACTCTCTAGACCAGACTGGCTTTGAACTCATGAGATATGCCTGCCTCTTCCACGTGCTGGGGTGTGCAGCACCATGTCTGGCTACTACAGTGTTTTTAAGAGAGTATTTTTCAGTGTATACAGAGCAAGCAAGGCTTTGGGGCATTTGGGAACCTCTTGGGTGTTTTCCTGTTGTTGGTGACAGGAAGGCTCTCAGTCTCATGATGATGTGTAATGCAGTCTCCTGGGCACACTGCTCATAGTGCCCTTCCTCAATGGAGTTCAGTGTGTCTCAGGAGGCTTGCACCTAACTAATCTCTGCACCTATGGACCCACTGCTCACTTTTGCTATTTGTCCTTTGTTGTCATGAATCTTAGGTCTGTCTTCTTGGTGAGTTACTGAGTGTGTGTGTGTGTGTGCGCGCACACGCACCTGATTCTGGGAATACCCCCTACCCTCTGCAGAGGTATGAATCTATACCCATCTTGTGGCTTAGATGCCTCAGTCCCTAGATTAAGGAGTTCGTCCACAGCTGGTACAGCAGGAAGCTCCACACCAACAGAGGAATCACATGGTGCTACATGAATTCAGGCATGCAGTCACTGCTAGCTACATGCCCCTCTTACCACTGTTTAGTGATGTCAAACATCATGACTACCCCATTACAGTTCTTGTACACGTCCAGGAACTCAGCATCCAGAGCCATTTCAGACTCCGCCTAGAAATAGGAAGAAATGGTTAGACTGTGTCCCTGGCCAAGTCCCACACCTACGGACCTTGAAATACCCCCAAAATGCAGAACAGGCCCTTTCTGATCTAAAAAGTCATTTTGTTGTGAAAAAAACACAAGGAAACACTTGTGGGTGTGCGTAAGTTAGCTGTGGGAACTGGAGCAGCAAGTTCCATCTCTTCAGGGCAGGCCTGCCCTCGGATTCCTAGAAGCAAGTGCTAGAGCTGTCAGCTGCCCCTTGAGATGGCTTCCAGAGGAAAAACAAAAACAACACAATGGTGTTGTAAACCTGGTCAAACCCCATAGCTGGGAAGTCACAGGCCTTGGGTGGGTGGGTTCACAGCTATTCTTTAGCTAAACTGGCATGGAGCCAAACTGCATTCTAAGCATTATATATATATATATATATCCATAGACAAATGCTACTCTCATCCTAAATAAAAAAAAAAAAATCTTTTCTTTTTGGCTGTTCAAAGTGTTGGTAATAAATGACAGTTGAATGCATAGCCCTAAACCAAATTCAAGGAACATCATGAAATAATGGGAGCAGAAAGAATCTAAGTGCTGAAGACTAAGAGCACCGTGGAATGCTATCAGCAGCAGTGGTGGCCTGCACAAGACTGCAACTGTAACAGGCAATCATGGGTTAGGGGAGGTTAGCTCTCATGGGGCCCTACCCCTGTTAAACTACTGGCTACTGATGGATTCCTGGGAAGGGTAGGTATTATCTTTAGTTAGCACACCAAATGCCAATGGATAATTCCAAACATATGGTCAGGCAGAAGGCCCTGGTGTAAAGTCACAAAAAGGGAAATAATGGGAAAGGAGGGAGTGAATGACAGGGGTAGGAGAGGGTTGGGAGAATAGGGAGGGAGGGAACAGAGTACACTATGTACATGTGTGAAACTGTCAACAAACGTCTAAAACCCAAAACCAAAAAAATAACAAATTATGCAAATGGTTAAAAAATATTGATCAATCATGATGAGTTCTAGAACACGCATCACATGGAAAAGGGACAAGGAGCTTAAGTATCCCTTAAGCTTCCAGCCTCGACGAGGAAGGAGGCCCTCTATTTCCTGGGGGAGAAGACAGGGCAGAGTTCTCAAAAAAAAAAAAAAAAAAAAAACTGGCAGAAAGGTGTGTCAAGGGACCACACAAACATGTGCACTGTGCCACGGCTTCCAGGGAGCAAACACAGATTACCCAGTCCCAGCTGTGGTGCCAGAGCCACATCTCCAAGATGTGGACAAAGCCACTGTGACAGAGACATAAAGTGTGACCCCTTACAGGCCATTCACATCATTCAGTTCACTGCGATGTCTGCGGAGTGAAACAGAGCAGGCATTACTCACACAGGGCACGCAGCCTAAGCAGTAACCCTAAAATCTGAGCCTGGCAGCACAGGGTCTTCAAAGTAGTTAGGGACAGTCAGTGACTACTGCATCTATAGCATAACTAGAATGATTAGGATCTCAGGAGGCCCACTCTAAGGGGTTGAAGACCACCCTGAGTGACCACGGGCACCTTGCTCAGGACACTGACACAGACCCACCTGACAGTGTGGCTCACCTCCTGGGGGTCATTCTCCGTCTTCAAGCCATCACCTCGTTTTTTACATTTTCCTTATTAAAAGACAAACAATAATTAGGAATGGAATTGCCAGGCCCAGGATTTGCCTAAGTGGGGGAGTATCCTTCCTTGTCCCATCCTACCTGCCATAATGTGTGGGGCTGTGCTCCATGCAGCCTCTGAACCTAAGAAAACCTCCTGGCAGGTGCAGTGCCCCTCACTCAGCCTTGGGAGATATGGAACTGTGTGAAACAGCTAGACCAGCGGAGGATAGGAAGTGCAGGACTCAGCAGCTGATAAACAGGCCAGGAAGTAAGTTGCCCAGTCCAGATCTGCCTTGAGGAAAGAGGTCCCTCATGACAGCCCAGTTCCCATAGAGGCATAGGAGACAGTGTGAGGTGAAGGGCTTCCACTGGGCCAAAGCTGAGAGAGACCAAATCTGGAATCCCCTAAACAGTTCTGTTGTTACGGCACTGACATGTCGGGAGAAAAGAGGAAGGCCAGCCCAGCCTGACACTGCCTATCACGGTTATCATAGTGTTTTATGTGACAGACAGCCATAGGTTCCGTCTGGGGTCTGACACTGGACTCTAGAGATAACAAGACAAAATCACCGTCTCTCCCTCTTTTCACATATAAATGTCCAACTGGGCAAATGAGCCACTTACAACCTTGGGAATTCCATAGCAAACAAATACTGCCCAAGAATAACCTCAGGTTCATTTGCTTAAAACACCAACCTCCATATCACTCTCCAAATTCAATCTGAACACCTGTTATGCTCAGATCAGCCTAGGGAGTCAGCCTCTGTCCCCCTCAGGTGCAGTGGATGGTTCAGCCTAACCCCTCATGGGCTGAATGGCAGGTGGGCCACACTTAGCTCAGGAGCCTCTAGTGCAATCAGCAACTTCCCACAAACATTTTACATCAGCTTGGGGCAGAAGCAAAGTGTTGGACAGGAGCTGGAAGGCCAGAGTAAGCAAAAACCTGTTGAGCTACTTTCCATCAACCTTCCTTTTAAAGCTTCTGAACATGTACTGTGAGCACTGCTGAGACTGCCCAGTCTTCTGCAGAACTTAGCCACTGTCCGCTAGCTCTTTAGCTGCTTTAACTTCTGTCAGATCTGAAGGTTTATGGACCCTACTCAGACTGTGGACCATGGGAGAGTGTGTGTGTGTGGTGGTACTGGTGGAGGGTGGGAGGCAGAAGGGCCTTTCTTCCCACCCCTATGGTAAATGGGTAACACTAGCCATGAGCATGCAGGTGTTCTCTGAGTTAGGACTTCTCCCTGCTGGGATCCAGCCTGATTTCATCACAGCAAGGATCTGAGTAGATACTTGGGAGTGGGAGGGTTAACGATGCTTGAGCCTAATACAGTAGGAAAAAAAGTGCTCCATGGCTCCTGGGCAGTAGAGGTATCAACCTCTGACTCGTGGGCTCCTGGGCCAGCTCAAGGCATAGCATGTCACTTTAAAGGGTCCTGAGAGGTTAAGGCTGCTGCATTATGGTTCCATCTGATATCTAGCCCTAAGTCCTGACCATACTCTTCAAAAATCTTATCACTAGAATAGTGCATACCACCAAACAGGTGAAGACATACAGACAAGAGCTGAGGCAAGAACCAAGGAAGGCACTTTGGTTCTAAAGTGGTGGCCCCTTTGTGGAACAGCAGCAAGTGTCTCCTGACTTGATGGGTTCATGGCTTGTGGAAGACAGCTGACCTAAGCCACCTGATGGCTTTGAGTGGCTGTGACTCTTGCCCCCACAGTATATCTAATGATAGGTCTCAGATAGCAGGTCACCTATTAATGCTCCAAAGATACACACACAAGCATGCAGAAGTGCACAGGAATACCAAGATCAACAGAGGCTCAATGGATGGGATCCAACTAGGTTGTGTTACTGATGGAACCACAGAAAATAGTGGCTTCAACTGTTCTTCAACACTTGATCCAAACTCATACTCAAAAGGAATTTGGCTGAGGAGGGAGGAGAAAGCACACCCTGTGCCAGAAACCATAGTTCTGGAGATACAAAGAAAGGAGTTGTAAGAGATCAGAGGTCTATTAAGTTAGAAGCAAAATAGGTGATGTTGTTGTGCCTGCTTGATGTTAGTGTGCAAGCATGCATGCACATGTGAACACACACACACACACACACACACACACACACACACACACACACACACACACACACACACTGTCAGCCCCAGAGCTCTCACCCCTAGGATCACAGAGGAACTTATAACCTAATAAAAGATAAGAATGAGACCAGATGCTGTCATGAGGGCACTCTAAGGAGTTCTGTTGATGCCCTCTGCAGGTTTAGAAGAAAATAGGTCTCCGTGTGGCTGGGTCTATTTAGGTACTTGGACTTGGTGACCCATTCTCTAAGAAATGCTATGTATAGATCCCTAACCTCCATCACATGGATGACACAGCTAGGCTGAAACAACAACATGCAACTTCAGCTTGCCTTTCCTCTAAACCACATTAAAGCTTCTTGTGAGGAAAAAACAAAAACAAACAAAAAAACTCCTGTGGAGAAGCTGTTTGAATGATATCCTAGACCAAACTAAGGTGCTGTCTCATTCCACTTGACTTTGTCCCTGCCTCTCATAGCCTTCCTGATCCATGGTGCAGTCTTGCATGTTTCTACAGCGCTGGTGCACTGCACTTAGACTATCCATCTCAATAATCAGAGCTGCCCCAGTGCCAGAAGGTAGAATAAGGTAGCTATACACTGGACCAGAGTCAGACAAGAGCCTTGTAGGTATCTATCTGTGAAAAACGAGTTCTCATTAGAGGACTATTAATCATGGTCAAACAACGTGGCTGGCATTAAGCCATCACCTAGTAAAAGAGTATCTGACAGGTAGTATCTTTTGAGTACCCAGGCTACTTTCTGTCTCTCTCAGAGCAGAGCTGCCAAACCACTAAGGCTCTAGGGACCAGTGTGACCATGAGTCAGTCACTAAGGGAAACACACAAGAGGGAATAGCTTCATATGGGTCAGAGTTTTAAGCATACCCATATCTCCCAATGGTCAGCTGTTCAGTGACCAATGCTCAAAATGACAAAGTATGTGTGATAGGTCCACTATTGTACATCTACCATGCCTGCCAGACATGGGAGGGGAGTGACCAAGACCCAGAACCTAGATCAGGTAGGGAAGGGGTCAGACAGGGACTCTGATATAACCTAGACATTAATCATTGGTAGCAAACCCAAACTTCCCATATTCTTGAACAGATATAACTGGTGCCTGTGACATGTCTCTGAATCACAACTGGCTCTGTGTGACAGGGCTAAGTAGGACATCGGACTCGAGGGAGAACAGTCCACAGGTAATGGGCTTGAGGACATGCAAATGAGGTGTGTGTGGAGAGGGAGGGGCCATGTTTAGATTTTATCAAACGTTAAGGAGAAAATGTACCTTACCTTTGTCAACTACATCCCAGACTTCAACTTTCACTACATCATCAGTGGCTGAAACAAGGAAAACTCTCAGATTAGTGCCTAGCATTACAACCCCTTCAGGGCTCCCAAATGGGGTCAGGGACATTCTGGTATCACTAGCTTCCTGGGGCCTCTGCAATATGTGCTGCAGGGTTTGCAAGGCAGTTCTTCCAGGCCCTGGCATGAGAATGCATCTACTAGCCCACAAACAAAGCCATCACTCTCAGCAGCCTGTGGGTCCCGTCCCTGGGCCACTCCAGGTACCTTAGTGGATGATCACACCCTAGATAGATAAAAACACAATGCAGCTGTCCAAGTCACTTCTCCGGAACCTCACTTCTTCGTCTGACTGGCCAGTATTCAGTGAGGGTTCAGCAGAACGCAGGTCAATACTAGAGGTTGGAGCACTGATGCTGGACCATCTGAGTAGGTCCAGGTTGGCTACAGCCCTGCCGCCTGCACCTTAGCCCTCCATGCGCCTGGCCATTTGTTCTTCAGTTTCCTAAGGCTTTCTCTGATACTGCTAGTCCTGAGTTGCCTCATGAGAACAGAAACTGTTTTCCAGTTCCTGTTATCTCCTCAACCCGTCCTCAGCAACAATTCTCCATTCTGGATGTCCTAGGAGCTAAGGGAGTGGAAAGGATGGGGAAGACACCTCAGGACCCAGAAAGGGAAGGAAGGGGTAAAACAGTTACACTGTTCTCCAGGGATGAGCACTTGCCAGGGTTCAGAGCATGCACTCCTATGGGGCAAAGCAGGTATGTGTGCTGTTGATGTGCATGGGTGGGTTTGCTCCTAGAGGGATCAGGGAATTCTAGTCTTTGAAGGTATATTTTTGCTTTTTCACTTGCAACTATGAGTGTTCTGGGCCTGAGGCATGAGCAAGGAGGAACTTTACAGATTCAAAATGCTAATGGGTGATTCACATGCAGGTTTTTGTTTTGTGAGGCAGGGTTTCTCTGTGTAACAGCCCTTGCTGTCCTGGAACTTGCTCTGTAGATCAGGCTGGCCTAGAACTCACAGAGATCTATCTGCCTGCCTCTGCCTCCCCGCGTGCTTGGATTAAAGGAGTGTGCCACCACTGACTGGCTCACATGCAATTCTAATTACTGGAGCCTCCCAGATGGGTATTATTTTCTCTGTTTCAGAAAGTACCTTCCAGATACCAGGGTGGAAGGCAGATACTATATTATACAGGGTGAAAAGGGGTGCTGAACTCACTTTTGTAGTTCCAGTGGATGCTGGTGACTTGGATTTCCTGTGTGGGGATGTACTCTTCCACAAATTTCTTGCCCTGCAGTCGATGCCACAGAGCAGTCTTGCCAGTGTTCCTGTCACCCCGGATCACAATCTTCACTGGGGCAAGGATGGGCAAAGAGAAAAGAGAAAGGAAGATTAATCAGTCATACTTTAAAAACTTTTAACTATCTCACCTTGAATTAATATTTTTCTCAGGTAACTGGCATACAAGGGAAGAACATGTGAGGATGCCAGCAGCTCTCCAACAGGTCAATTCTGGCTGGGCAGATCCTCTCAAAGTATAAAGGGTGCCTAGCAGTGAGCAAAAATGTAGCACCAAGAACAGAAGCCAGGGCTGATGGCAGGAGGTAGCACCAGAGGACTTCCTTTGGTCCTGGCTTTCCCTAGAGTCATATATGCTGAGGGATTACAGGGACCCTCAGGATCAGGGTTGGGTAGCATAGACTTCACCTGACCAACTGAAGAGCAGGGCCCATGACAGTACCCTTGTATTTGGTTTTTCACTGACTTGTTTTTCTCATAATACTGATGTTTTTGGTGCAGTTTTGTGTAAGTCTGTATCCTACACCACTCATTCCACTGTGCACCAGGTCTGAATTCAAGAAGGTCTGCTGCTTTGGGCATAGATAGGCATGTACTCCATGAATGGAGTGAATGGGATACTTTTTAGAGAGGGTCACTACTGGATCTTTTGAAAAGTAATAAAGAGCAGATTGAAACTAACACTGTCAACAAAGCCAGGAGGAACAGGAGCAAAGGAGAAGGCACAGGCTTGGCATTTGGCTGAGAAGACTGACACCTTAGGTAGGTAGGACAAGAGTCATGAATGACTGAGGACACTGACATGGGCAGGGAAGGCATAGATGTTAGACTGGTGCTTCCTGGGCAGCCCCATGGGACATGGAGAGGGCTGATAATACTATTAAAAACACCTTTAAGGGCAGGAGTTCCAGCCTGTCTGTAAGACTTCCAGGAACAGATCAGGAAAGGGTCTAGAAAGATGTGGAAGCTAAAGAGGTAGGGCAAGGAGAAACTGTGGGTTCCTCTGCCAACCTGCTTCTCCTAGGCTGTCTGGTCTGCCTGCAGTCAAGTCCCTCCTCATTTCTAAACCATTCTACAGTATATGAAGCCTTGGCCTCATAGCTCAGCTGGACTCAAGGGATGTGCCTGATCTCATGTGGCTACCTCCTCCCTCAAACCCCACCACTTTATGGTGATTAGAATGAGAATGGTCCCCATAGGTGCATATATTTGACAGATTAGGAAGATTAGGAGGTTTGTCACTGGGATTGGGCTTTGAGGTTTCAACAGCCAGTGGCAGGCCCAGTTTGTCTGCCTGCTGCTTGTGGATAAAACATAAGCTCTCAGAGCCATGCCCACCTGCCTGCTGCCACTGTAAGCTCCAATAAAGTCTCTCTCAGGTCCCACTGAAAAACAACAAGCACTCTTAAACACGGAGCATCTTTCCAGCCCTAGATACAGATTCTTTATGTGTTTTACCTTAAAAAAAAAAATTTACTTTTTATGAGTATGTATGTGTGATCATGTGAATTCATGTGCCTCAAGTGCATGCAGGATCTTAAGGAGAAGAATGTGTCACATCTCCTAGAACTGCGGTTATAAACAGTTGTGAGCTGCCATGTGGGTACTGGGAATTGAACCTGGGTCCTCTGGAAAATACAGCCAGTGTCTTAACCCCTAAGCTATTTGTCCAGACCCCCTAACCCCTTTCTTTTGAGACAGTCTCTCTACGTAGACTTGGTTGGCCTGGAATTAGCTATGGAGACCAGACCTGCCTCTGCCTCTGGGATCAAAGGCCTGCACCACCACACCCACTGAAAGTACTTTTTAATTTCTAAGTAATTTCTTCATGGACTCAAACTATTTGGAAATTGAATCTTAAATTCCCCCCCAAATTCTAGTCAGTGTGTTAAGTTTGGTCTTAACATGATGCTGGTAGGTCAGCTTTAAATTGTGGAACCTGGGGCTAGAAGATGGCTCAGTAGTTAAAAGCCTCTTCCAGAAGACCCAGCTTCAATTCCCAGAACCCACATGGCAGCTTACAACTGCCCCTCATTCCAGGGGATCCAATGCCCTTTTCAGGCTTCCACAGACATTCCACAGAGCATGAGGTACACAGATGTACCTGCAGGTAAACCACACATCATACAGGTTAAAAAAAACAACAAAAAAAAACATGTGGGGTCTGAAGTAATGCCTTGAAGGCAATAGTAGGACTTGGGTTTTCTCCCTACACCAATTTGTGGCTGCCACAAATTGAGTGGTCTTGCTTCATCATGCATTCCCACAATGATATGTTGCCACAGGGTCAAAGCAACAGGCCAACTGACCATAAACTGAACTTCTATATGCCTCTCCCCTCTTTGCAGAGCTACAGTAGACCAGGCTGATCTCGAACTCAGAGGTTTGCCTGCCTCTGCTGCCTGAATGCTAAATCTTTACATTTTACAGGTTGATTGCCCCATGTATAGCAATGGAGAATAAGAAACCCAAGAGTTGGGTATAGAAGTAGGTGCCTGTAGTCTCAGCTACTCAGGGCACTGATAGGAAGACCAGTTGAACATACAATTTCAACAGTTTGAGAATAGTAACACTCTATTTCAAAACAAAAACAGAATACAGACCCTTACCTCCCTTACCATAGCCCATTCTCTTCACCTCAAAGTGTGCACTGGATGACATTACTGCAGCTACCGCTGACCAGGCCATAGTTGGGCAGTCTTCTGCCAACTTTCCTTTTCCAACTTTTTATTCCGACCCTTTGCTGTATAAATGTAGCTTTCAAAGACCATATGGCCCAATTGGAGGAATTTTTTCTCACCAAATTTGATTGCATTGTGACTGCTAATAGAAATGGAGTTATTCAATAGTTTTTTGGAGCTGGGGATATAGCTCAGCAGTACTGTACTAGCTTATTGGGAACCTAGGCTCAATCTCCAATAACAGAAAAGGGGGGGGATGACGAGATTGGCTAAATGGCTCAGCGGGTAAGGGCCCTTGCCACCAAGCCTAACAGCCCTAGTTTGATCCCCATGAGTCATATGGTAGGAGAAAACTAATTTCTGCAAGCTGTCCTCTGATTGCCACGTACGCACCAAGGCATGCACATCCCGCCAATAAAAATTTTAAAACAGGGTTTTTTTTTGTTTGCTTTAGGTTTTTCAAGACAGGGTTTCTCTGTAGCTTTGGAGCCTATCCTGGAGCTTGTTCTGTAGACAGGCTCGAACTCAGAGAGATCTGCCTGCCTCTGCTTCCTGAGTGCTGGGTATAAGGCGTGTGCCACCACCACCTGGCTAAAATAGTATTTTTTAGTTACTATTGTAGTTTCCTCCAGGCCAACTTTACCTTTTATTAAGTTGGGTAAAAAACGTTTCCTCATTTTGCCTGGCATATAGTTGGAAGAGTTGTAATACACTTTTTTTTTTTTTGAAACAGGGGTAATACACTTTTTAACATTCACACTTACTGTAATATAGTCTGAAGTTAAGAAATTTCTGAATGCCATGCCAGCTGCAGTGGTGCTTTAATCTCAGCATTTGGGAGGCAAAGGCAGGTAGGTCTCTACAAGTTTGAGACCAACCTGGTCTACATAGTGAGTTCCAAGACAGCCAAAACTCTATATACATAGTAATATCCTGTTTTGGACTAGTCCCCTGCAAATGTAAATGCTTTAACTCTGATTGACTCTATTCTGTACTAGAGGCTGACTCCCAACTATTTCAGTATTTTGAAAAAGAAAAAAAAATGCTCATAAAAACCACTATTACTGGTGACTATTATAATCGCTGCTTATTTAGGGTTTACCACATATGGACTCATTCCTTTGCTTTTTTTTTAGTCCCATGCCTATCTTTTCAGCTTAAGTTCCATTTATCTAAAGAACACCCTTCAGTATTTACTTTTGTAAGAATATTTGCTCAGCAAGTTGTCAATCATACACTGATCTCGCGTTCAGCAGCATTCTGGCATAAGTGTGTGGAATACCAAGGGGGTTGTTAGTTCAGCGCTGCTTCTTAGAATAGGGTCACTTTACTCTGGTTATAGTTTCCTCCTTTTGCTTTTTAAATTCAGACAACGCACAATGATCTGTGTGGTATGTTAAAATGCTAGAATTCTTGGAGTTTGTTCTTTCCACCTGTCCCTGCTTCCCAAGTGATGGGAATAAAGGAATGTGCCACCAACGCTCTGTCGAGTTTATTATTCTGACACATTTAGAAGAAAAAGGATTGTGCCCCTGGAGGACAGCATTCTGTAACAGACAATTGAATGCTTGGAAAGCATCAAGTTAACTGTGCCTCTTAAAGAATTGTGCATCTGTATTTATTATAGAGCTGGTTTGTTTCTCTAAATAAGAGATTTCAGACCAGCTCTTCTGGGTCCCTCCTATCAGGACCACCAGGGGGCGGGTCCAGTAGGAAGGAGGTTTAGAGAGAAACTTCCCAAATTAGAAAATTTCTAATTTCTAGGATTAGGTTTCAAACAATACTATATAAAACTAAGTAAGGAATCTCAAAAGATGTAGACTCCAAAGAACACAAACCTCTTAATATTTCGACTCAATATTCTCTTCTGTATCTCAAGAGAGATACAAACTTTCAAGTTAACACTGTATGAAATGCTTGCTTTGAAACGTGTTCAAAATCCTAATACATTTCATAATGTTACAAAATCACACAAATACCACTGACCCTGTAAGACACCGATTAAAGTGAGCAGTGTGTGTTGGGGGATGTGAGTCAAAAGACTAGCAGTATACAAATGGCTGAGAAGTAAACAGTGTTGGAACAGGGGATTGCCTAGAAAAGAACCTCCAAATGGAAAAAACTCTAAAGAGGTCAAGAGGACGGTCTACTTCCAGCTGCATAATACATAATTTATAACGAAGGGTTGAGCGGGCCTTTCTTCCTGTGGGGCCAAGGATGCAATTACTTAGTGCCTTTTGGAATTTTTAAAAAATATAACCCTTACAAAACCCTTCTTCTTCAAAAAAAAAAAAAAAAGGGGGGGGAGAATGTGTGGAGTGGTGGATAGTGTTTGCAAATTGGTTTCGAAGTGGACAACAACAAAAAATCTCACGGCTCAAGGCCAGAGAAGACCGACTTCCAGGAGCCTCAAGTGTGAGCAGGCGCCGGGGTCCGGAGGGGAGGCAGGCTGCACGGAACCGCTCGCCACAGACCCGCGCGCGCACCCTCGCGTTATGTAATGGTCTCTTTCGGCAGGGTACCCGCACCAATCAGGGTCCTCCACCGCTGCTCCGCCAGCGCTGCCAGTGTCGCTGCACAGCTCTTCTCTGCAGGTCTCCCGGGAGGTGACGACCCTCAAGGGGCGACCATTATACAGAGCCCAGGGACCCCGTCCACCCCCGGTCCTCTGGTTCTCCCCAGGCCCCCTCGGGCTGGGTGGATGCCCAGGCACCGCCAGCCGCCCCGGCATGCCCGACGGCGCGGCCCGCACTCACTGTTGTATTGAACCCCCTTAGCGAAGCGCCTCTGTAGCGCCTGGTTCATGGACTGCAGCCCGGCGGGGATGTTCTTGTCCCGGCCCGGGGCCTGCTCCGACCCCACCAGCTTCTTCAACGCCGAGAACATCTTCCTGCTGGACGTGCGAGCCGGGCGCGGCCCGCGAGCTCAGCGGCGGCAGCAGTAGCGCAGCGCGCCTCGCACCATGTCCGGCCGGCCCAGGCTTCCCCCTTAGCAGGAGCAGGCGCGGCCACAAGCCGAGGCCCGACGGTGGGAGCGGCCTCGAGTCTCAGGCTCTGTGGCTCCGCTCCTGCTCCCGCGACCCTCGGCGCAGCGGCCAGGCACCCGTCAGCGCTGCCATCTTTGCGCCGGCGCGGCTACGGGGAGCCGAAAGGGACACGTAGACGCCGCATGCGCAGCGGACGCACTAGATCCAGCCCTTCCGAGCCGCCCCTCCTCTTCACTCCCCGTCCAAAGCCCCGCCTCCCCGCCCTCAAAGTTAAGTGGTTTCTCGTTTCTCTGGAGTAGTTCTGGAAAAATGTTTATTTGTGTACGAAAGCCCGGACAAGGCTACTTCTTCTTCTTCTTGGATACCTTGAGCTTGCCCTCAATCAGCCGCTGGCCCTGTCTCTTTATCTCGGCCCGCGAAGGGACGTAGCTATGGTCCACGTCCGCAAACTGGAAGGTTTCTGCACAGTAAGAAAGGAGTCAGCTGGCTCCCTCTTTTCAGAGACCCCCACCCCCACCCCCTTTACCCGTTTGGTTTTGCTGCCGTGGGCCTTCTCCTGTGTCTGGAGTTCATTTCAGAGATGGACCGATGACTGTAGACTCTCTGTGATCTGACCCCTGCCCTAAGTCACCCAAGGCCAGGTGCCAAGGAACCAGCATTTGCCAAGATGATCCACACTAGCCATCCTTCTCCGTTCACCCTACCCTGCCTTTGCAGCAGAAATTCCACTAAAGGTATGTTCTGGACTCCCTTCTGGCCCATGGAATGGTATGCTCCTTTGTCTCAGAAAAAAAATTATAAATTCTCCTATAGGTTAACCTCTGTCACCTCTATTCATTAAAGCCTTTCCCAGCTGGGCAGTTGTGATGCACGCCTTTAAACCCAGCACTTGGGAGGCAGAGGCAGGTGGATCTTTGTGAGTTTGAGGTCAGAAATAATTCCAGGGCAGCTAGGGCTGTTACACAGAGAAACCCTGTCTCAAAAACAAACACAAAAACCAAATAACCGAGCAAACACTTTCCCTTTAGCACCCAGTTTGCCAGTATGTTTGACTCTGGCAGAGTCTCTTGACTTGAGTTCAGATTCTATGTTCCAGCTATGGTCTCTGTTCCCCCTTCTCCATCTCCTCCCTGTGGTTGGTATCTAGGGCCTCACCTATCACGTCCTCTTCTTGGTCCTCAAAGGTGATTCTGGTATTATGTTTCTCCTTTAGAGTTGTTGACTCCAGGATGTCGCTCACCATTGTGTCCACCTGCAGAAAAGCAACCTTATCAGCTTGGAGAGGACTTGGGCTTTGCAGATCCCCCTCCGTGGCCCAGGGCTACCTCCTCATTTCTGGACAGCATTTTCATGCGCTCAGTCAGGTACATAAGCTTCCCCTCACAATACTCCAGCTTGCCGTACACATCAAGGGTATCAGAGACTGCTGCTTCTTTCTGTAGGCCGGAGGGGCAGATTGTTTTTCTGGTGGCCCCACATGAGGACCCTGTGTACAGCAGCTCCCCATCCCGGGGCTGGTACCTGGGTGGCTGGCAAGGTGATGCCGATGAGCCGGATGTAGAGGTTGTCAATACCTGTCTGGATGGCCAGTAGCAGCTGCTGGCTTTTGATCACGTTGTTGTGGGCCAGCTGGAGCCTTGCTTTTTCCTCTTCTAGCGTGGCCGTCATCTTTTTTTCAATAGAATTAAAGCTGTGGAGGAGGTAGGCACAGCAGTAAGGGTGGGACAGTACTCAGGACCCACAGGGATCCTGAACCAGGTGTTGTGTCAACTTCAGGGGCTCATGAATTCAGCTTAAAGCAGGTGAGTCCTTAGCTCTTCTGCAGATGCACAGGTTTATTGGCAATAGATATGTACAGCTACTAACTTGTACCTGTGGCGCCATCCAGCAGCCCTGAAACATACCCATCCGAGCTGGGTGTCTGGTGGAACTTGAGCAGTGCCTCTTCAAGTTCCAGCTTCTTCATCAGGGCCTCCAACTGTCTCCGCCGCTCCTCACAGTCCTCCATCTGTAGCTCCAGGTTCTCCTCTGTATTCTTCTGAGCCAGGAAGCGGCCAGCTATGTCCTAACCAGTCCAGGGCAGAGAGAAACAGGTGTGGGCCTAAAAGGTAGTAGGACCTCATAGCTCTTCCCAATGGATAGTGCAGCTTCTTGGTACTTAGAGCTCAGTCATAACACTGAATAGTTTGGGTACTAAGGTTTATGAGGGGCTGGGCAGAAGGGTAGCCTGTCCTGATACATGGCTTTCATGACAGGCAGAGGGTAAGTAACCCCATCTACCAGGAAGAGATCATGTATCACCTTCAGTCAAGATGCTATGGATGGGAGCCCAAGGCTTGACAGTGGTAGGTAACTCAGGTAGGTCTATGACAAAAGGAGGCAAGCAGAAGCAGTTGTTCACTGTGACTGTCAAGTTGGGAAGGGGCTAGAGCTGTGGTGAGAGGCCAGGTCCTTAGCATTTGTACTTTCAAATTCTGGCAGACTCTGTCCTGTACATAGAATATAGTGGGAACATGCATCCATATGCTGGAGGTATCTTCATACCTCAAAAAAAAGAAAAAAAAAAAGGAAAGAAAGACTTATCCAGGCTTGAGAGCATCATATTTGGGGACCTCCCAGGGGGAGATTAAGTTTTGTGACCTTTTTGTAGAGCACCCCAGGCCCTGGCCTAGCTCAGTCACCCTCCAAGGGTCAGGGAGACTTACCCAGAGGTGGGAGCACTGCACAGCAGATTTGACCTTCTCTACCAAAGTAGTCACTTCCGTCTGGTATTCCATATCTGCTATGGAAGTTTCTCTTTTCCTCACTGGACAGAGTGGAGAAGGAAGGCCTAGTCAGTGTGCAAGAGTGGCTACCTGGTGGCTCTATAGACACTCAAACTTCAAAGAAGACACCCAGGATGTTGGGTACCCTTATGTGGTACCTGTACCTGCTCTCCTCAGCCTGACCCTTCAGAGTACCTTGGGAAACTCAAGGACAGACAAGGACCAGGAGCAGCATGACGTCATGTGGCTCTGGGAAGCAGTTCTGAGATGTCACTGGGTGACCGAGCTCTAGTTACTAGAGATAGCATCTCTGCAGCCACCTTGTGCCATAGGCTCTCAGATTCTTCAGGGACAGTCAGGGAGAGGCAGGGGCCGTCTGTCTTCCTCACCCTAGTGATCACTGGCCTCATGGTGACCTGACTGAGCAGTCCCAGTCATTGCTGGCTCCTGGAGACCTTAGCTGGACAAGACGAGGAGCTGAGACTCACCCTTCAAGTTCTCCATACTCATCAGATTGGAGGAGAAATCCAAGTCCCTCCGGCCCTGATGGGAGAGAGAACCAGGTGAGAATGAGAAGTGACGGATCCTCCCTGCTCTTCCCCCAGTGGGTGAGGGCTGCCACGGTTCAAGATGTACACGGCGGTACTTTTCGCTGGTCTCCTTGGTGTGGATCTTGTCAATAAGCTTCTTCTGCTGATTCAGCCGGTTCTCCCGTGCCCTTCGCTCCTCAATGAAGGTCGCCTCCCCTTGCCTCATGTTCCTCTGGGGACATAAAGATTCAGTGGGGATACTGTCTCACCAAGGGTCCTCCCAGTGGCCAGTTTTTAGTCTTCATCGTATGGAAGAAAGCTGGCTGTTCTTTTCTTCTTACTGGCTCCACTATTTTCTTGGGTGCCCTTTTGCAGAGACTCCTGGATAACACATGCCTACTGACTTTTCCCTCTAGCCCAAGTTCTCTCCTTTCCACTAGTCCCTTTGCCTTTAGTTGCCTCCTGGCCTGTTCCACTTAGAACCCATTAAATTGGATTTAACATATCTAAAAGCAATTCATCCCCTTTGTTCTCAAACTTGGTCTCTCCTCCATCCTGCTTTTGTGGCTGAAAACTATCATCCCTCCTTCCTTGCTTCCGTTGCCTTTCTCTTACACCACTCCTATCACTAAAGTTCACTGTGGTCACCCCTTACCCCTGCCCTGTCTGCTTCTGCCACCCCACCCCATTATACTACTGGCCTGGCCACACAGCCAGTAGTTCTGCTCCCCTTCTGGAACCCGCAGTTAATGTGTGCCACTATAAAATACAATCTGTGGTGGATTTTTTGTTGTTTGTTTGTTGCTTGTTTCCAAGACAGGGTTTTTCTGTGTAGCCCTGGCTGTCCTGGAACTCATTCTGTAGATCAGGCTGGCCTTGAACTCAGAGATCTGTCTGCCTCTGCTTCCTGACTGCTGGGATTTAAAGGCTTGTGCCACCATGCCCAGCATAAAGCTCAATCTGATCATGTGTCCTTCTATCTTCTTGGAGGCTGTAAGCCTGAGGATCCTATAGCCTCCACTGTCTCATGCAGGGAAGCTATGTCAGGCTCTGTGCACTAACATGTGGCAACAGCCTTGGCTTCTCTGTTCTTTCTCCTTCTGAGCTCTGATTACTCCTGGACTTTGCTGGCCTTTCAGGGCCCATTCAAGCATATTTCCTTGGAAAGCCACCCTAGAGACTTCTGAAACCCATTGCCTCTTCCTGCCATACTGACGGAGATATGATGTGGTGGGCTACTGGATGAATTGCCCATGTCAGGAGGATGGGGCTTGATGGCCCCTAGTCCTGTCTCCCTAGAGACAGGGATTCTGGTAGTGACAAAGTGAATAGACACCCATTGTCCTGGCCACATTTATTATGGCCTCTGTTCCCAAATTGACTTTCTCTGTCCCATTGGTAGGGCTGAGAATGGATTTCTCCAGGGATGATGGGTATGGTAGGCATAGGATGTCCAGATAGGTTCTGAACAAGATAAGATAAGATCAAGAGAGCTAGCAATTGATGGTTCCCCAATCCTGGGACTCACCCTGACCTCATCAGTAATCATCATGGCATCTTGGGACACGATCGTCATATCTGACAGCTCCAAGCAGTACTTGGTCACCGTGTTCTGAAGCTTGTCTAGCTCTGTGGGATAGCTTGCCAGAACCTATCAGGATGGGCAAAGGCAACATGGTCATGAAGCCATGGCTTCCTTTGGTGCTATCATACTCTATTGCTGGCTTTGCTGAGCTCTCTGATTCTCTTCCACTCTTCATTCCCAGACTGTATAAGCCTGGGAACAGGGTCGGGCTTCTGTCAGTGGCCCAGCCTCTGGGCAAGTCACAGGAGAAAGAAGTGCTCTAGTATGGATAGTCATTGGTGATCTATGAACTCTCATTACCCAGGACAAGAAGATATGATGACACAGTGTTGTACCCAGCAGAGGTCAACTTTAAAACCCAGGAGGGTTTGCTTGGGGGCATCTTTGGTCTGAAGTGGAACAAAGGGGCTTGAAAGATGGGCTTGGAGCCAGATAGGGTTCAAAGTGACATTCACTTCTAATCAGCTAGCTTTGTGATCTTGGGATCACACTTAGCCAGGTTTCTGTTAGGATAGATGGAGAAGTAACACATATTTAGCACAAGGCTAGGTGCATTGATGGACAAGGAAGCTTAGCTATTGATATTTTGCTGTTAAAACCTGTACATGCTGAATCTTGGCCAATTAAAAAAAAAGTGGATATGGGGCTCTGTTTCAAGTGTGTTCTGGAAAGAAAGTTCTACAAAGAACACCTAGGTGAAAGTGTGGGGAGGGTTTGACACAGGAAGGAAAAGTGGGCAGGGCTTCCAGTTGAGCCTGCAGCACTGGGGTCAGGTAAGAAGGACAGACCAGAGCATGATGGTGAGATCCTGGCTTAGGGATATGACCCCCACATGGAGAGGCTGCTGCATCTGCCTACATACCAACCCTTGCTCCCAGCGATGCTATGCCACTCCCTTTCTTAGGATGAAGGCATTAGGGATTTCTCCCGGCCACTTTCTCCACTGCTGCCTTCAGTACCCTGCTGCCCTGAAGCCCTTTCTCCCCCACTTCCACTATGGGAGCCATAGTGGGAGTATGCCCGGTGAGATTCATGGTCATGGCTCCCTGGGGCTTACATGGGCCAGAATTTACTTCCTCCTGCTTCCAATACAGAAAGCAGAGTAGCCAGATCCAAAGTGGGCAGGAAGCTGTGTGTTCACCACATTTTGGGAGGTGGGAAAGGAGCCTACCCTGAACCATGTTAAGGGACTTCCTGGGAGGGGAGTATGGCCCATCTTTGACCCTCAAAGACCCAAACTAAACTGTTTAATATGTGAAAGAAAGAGTTCTGGGGTGTGTGTGTGTGTGTGTGTGTGTGTGTGTGTGTGTGTGTGTGTGATTTGCATTTATCTGTTTTTGAGCAGGTTCTCACTGTGTAGCCCAGGCTGGCCTGGAATGTGTAATCTCCCATCTTAGGCTCTTGAGTGCTGAGATCACAGACCTGTGCTACCATGCCCAGGCTTAAGCCCAAACAACAGGTGCACCCCATAATATGCTCGTGTGGAACGACAAAAATGAAGTTCTCTAAAGAAAGTTTCCACATACTTTTAGGGCTGCTTTGCTGGCTGCTTGGAAGAGAGTGGCAGGTGAGGCTCCCTGGGTGAGAGGCTCACCTTCTTCAGATAATCCAGCAGGTCTGTGTACAACATGTGGATGTTCTGGCTGGTGGTGATCTTGATCGTGGTCTTTTCGATGTTGTTCTCCAGCTGGCGGATAATCTGATGGCAGTGGTGGAGTTGGATCACTGAAAAGGCTTGGTGACAAGACCCATCTCCCGGAAACCTCAGATCAGGTGTGAAGAGGCAGAACCCTGCCCAGGAGGGCTCGGGGTGAGGGATGGGAGTGGGAGGCTGGGCTTTCACACAAGGGTGTTGGGCTCCCCTAGTTTTGCCCCTACCACCAGGCCCCGCAGGAGAAGTCATTATTGTACATCTTATCCACCTCCCAGTAACCATGTATAAAATGGTTTTGCTTCCCAACTTCATGTTTACAGCTGTGTGATAAAACATTACCTCAGAGCATCGGTTTCCCGCTCCCTGTTAGTAAGTTTTCCTCTTTGTACACAGCCATGTAAAGCACAGACTAACCAAAGGGTCTTGCCCGTCCGGAGGTCTCACCCTTCTGATGTAGTCCCACCCTTCCGCTGGAGGCCAGTTTCACCAGCTAAAGTGTTTTTGCCTTATAAAGATCCTCACCAAAGGAGATGCCCTTCCCGCAGAACCCTGCCTAATCAGCGGTTCAGCCTTAATACAGGGTCCCCTGTCTGAAGGCGGGACTCTGTCCTTGTTACAGAATCTCCACATCTTCTGGCGTAGAACAACCCTTTCGGAGTCTTGCTCGCTGAGTCCCGCCGCTCCCGGAAGTTCTGGCGCACAGTCGGAGCCCCGCCCCCGCCCGGTACCCGGGCACCTGCAGCAGCTTTAGTTCATCCTTAGTGGCATCAGGCTGGCTCCGCAGGCTGGCCAGTTCCAGCTGCAAGCTCTCCAGCTTCTGTCCTCGTCGCCGAGCTAGATGGATCAGCACGTTGTGTGCATTCACACGGTCGAAGACGTACTTACGCAGCTTCTCCCGAGCCACCTGGGTCCGGAAAGGCGCCCGCGTGTGGGTGCAAGAGGGAACGCCGCGGGGACCCCAGGGAGGCTGCAGGTCGGGGACCCGCGGCTGCCCCATAGGGAGCAAGAGGAGAGAACGCGCTTCGCTTTCCGCCGGCCTCTGGCCTGCTAATAGGCAACATTTACTGTGGGCGAGCCTCCGGGACTATGGCTGAGAGGGGCGAGTAATTCTTTTGGTCTGCCCCCCGCCACGTCCCCCGTCTCCCCCGCCCCCGCCTCGTTACCTCCATAGTACTACGGCAGTGTGCCATCTTCATGGACGCATCCTTCGCGCAGGCCTTGGAGATGGTCCACTGATCATACTGTGGAGCGGTGGTGGCTGAGCCGGGAGCCTGGCCCTTTTGCGTTCCCTTTGGCACTGATAACTCAGGAGTATCCCTTCAGCGCCTCTTACTCGCTGCTAGCCCAGCAAGGAGACCGTTGGTCCTGGGACCCCTGAGCAGAGCGTGCAGGACCCCCTCCAGGGACATCCCTACTCCAGTGTGATGGGGTTCGGAAAGGAGGTCAGAGAGCCCAAGGAGTCCCTGCTGCCGGTGCTAAGCACTCCGGGTGGGTGTTGGGGAACCTGCCCTGGGCACCAGTCACAAAGGTACCCACCCCGGCAGGCCTTCTGGTCCAGATAAAGGGATAGGGTATGTGCATGTGTTAAGTGAGCGGCCACCTCCTATTCTCCAGACTGCGAGGGGTGAGTGAGGCTTTCGCACCTTTTTAGCCAAAGCCCAGTCATGGGCCCCTCGACGGAGGTTTCTGCGCAGGAGGCTCAGTGTAGCCTTGTTCTGTGCTGTCTTCTCCTTCACACTCTGGATCTGGAGCGCCCGACATTGTTCTGTAGGTGACAGAGGGAACAAGATTACCAGACAGTAGGCCAAAGGACTGACTGGGAATCTCAGCAAAATACCCAGAGAGCCTGGTGGAATACGGCATCGCCTCTGTGACCATTTCTCTCCTCTTTCCCCTTCCTGTTCTGGAAGACTCAGGCTTCTCCACTCAAAGTGGTAATCTGCAAGGCTCTCCAGAGATGGATACTGGGCAGTAAAGAGGGGGAGGGGGGAAGCTAAGACCAGGGATGGGGAACCCTGTCTCTTTCAGAGCTTCTGTGCCCAGAAACAGGCAGACCCCTCCTCCACCCCTCCAACTTTGGAACAATATTGTGGTAAATACACAAATCTCCTTGAAACTCCCCTCACACAACAGACCCTTCTGTGACTTTTGCCCACTGTGGGGGCCTGGGTGGGTAGTAGAATGGCAAGTTGCCAGAGTGGCAGTCCTCAGTGTGAGGCTCACCCTGGAGCCTAGTGATGGTCCTTAGCTCCTGTATTTGCGCCTCCACAGTCGCTTTAGCCACTTCATTGTGAATCTTCATGGTGGGCCTAAAGGTCCTCCAGGGGCCCTGTGCGCCTTTCGCCCTCCCTGTGCAGTTGCCTGCTCAACTGAGCCTAGGTTGAGATTGTCCTTGGAATTTCAGGTCATTGTGACGGGACCAAGGTTCTCAATGCCCTGGGAACCCTGAAATTCCATCCTTCTGGAATTCACCCTTTCAAATTCATCCTCAGGGACACCTCTGGGTACTTGCCCTAATGGAAATGAGTCTTGAGGTTGCTGCTTCAGGAGCTCCATTGGACACCAGAGACCTTTTGGTAGTGGTAGGCAGTTTGTGATGGTTTAATAAACACTTCACCCAGCACCCCCCCACACACACACTTCCCTGTTCCCGCCCCTGCTCCTAAGGCCACAAAGCAGCTTGACTGTGCCTCCCACTTCTAACCTCAGTGTCTGTGCTTGGCTTGGCGAGACCTCTCTCTCTCCAGCCCATACTCATAGTCCAAAGCCCAGGCACTGGGTGACCTGGCATCCCACCCCAGCTTCTGCCCATCACTGGTCTGTCTCTTCCAACTTTCCCAGAACTGTCTGTCTGTCTGGTGCCACCCTGTCTGACTCCCACCTCCCTCAGTTCCAGGGACTTTGGAAGTCACTGGCAGGGGCAAGTCCACACATCTACACCCAACCCCTTCCTTTAGAGCAGTGTGCCAGGAGCAATCAGCAACCCAGAACACCATGGGGTATGTGAGCAGACACTTTCTGAAACCTAGTCTGCCTGGGTCTGCATAACTAAGTAAAGGGGGGGGGAGAGGCTTACTCTTCAGACATTTATTCTTCAGTCTGTGAGTAGAAGGCTGGGTCAGGGTGTCCAATGGCTGGTTCTTCTGCTGTGTTTCCCCTCTGCTGTCAATGCTTTCTGTTCCTGTGATCTCACGTGGTTGTCCCTCTGTGCCCATCTGTGTCGCAGTCTCCTCTTATAAGGATGCCAGAAAGACTGATTAGACCCATAGCATCAGTTAGCCCTAATGACTTCATTAAAGGGTTCATCTCCAGTAGTTGCCTTCTGAGATCCTGTGGGCTAGGACTTGAGTATATGAATTTGGGGGGTTATGTAGTCAGACCATGTGTATAACACAGGGCACATTAGTGTCTATCTTCCTGCCTTCTCACAAGGATCCCTTACCTTTTAGACACTTTCCTGTACAGTCTAAACTCTGTTTACCATCTGCCTCCCTTCTGGTCTACGCCTCATCCTCAAGAGGGCTGGAAGGACCTGCGATGGCCATAGCTGCTAACCTTACCTCCCTAGATTTTGGTGTCCCAGCTTGGTATCCAGCTGAGGCGGAGTCAACTTATATCCCCTAGTATTGACTCTTTCTTTTCCCTCAGATACAGAACTCCTGAATTGTAGTGGGACAAATGGCTGTCTAGAGCAAGGCTGCCTTCCTGGGTTTCCTTTCAGTAGATGTACCATGTGTCTTAGTTCTGGCCGGTAGTATGTATACAGACATGGTGGAAGAACTGTCCTCTTCCTTTCTTCTTTCTGTTAAATGGGATGAAGATGCAGTAGCTGGAGCTGGTGAAGCCACCTGGCACAATGAGCTAGGTTGAGAAGTGGGAGCCATTACAACAGGGAAGAGATTGAGGGAAGCCTGGGTCCCTGGCCCCAGAACAGCTTTTAAGACACTGCCAGGGTCTGAAGATGGCTTGTCCTCCAAAGCTCATGCTGGAGTTTACCCCCACCTCCACCCCATTGTGAGGTTTTAAGAGGGTAGAAAATAGGACTGTGTCATTCAAGGTAGGGCTTTTGAGAGATGATAAGAATTGAAGTTACCAGGGTAGAGCCACCATGGTCAAACCTTGATGACTTTATAGGAAGAGGAAGCGACATGTATGCTCTCTTTCTGGCCATATGACCTGTGATGTGTCTGGACTCTGCCAGAATGACAGCCACCACCAAATGGCTGTTGGGCCTTGGGCCTCCAGAACCATGGGCTAAAACATGTTTTTTAATTATTATAATCTGTCCAAGTCTGTGGTATGTTGTTGGCAACAGCACACACACTGATAGACCACTTACCTAGATTTCTACAAGAAATCTAAGTTGGCTCAAGCTTCTACTATGTGAGGCCTACTGCCACTTTGCCCACCACTTTATTCTCATAGACTTCCGATTGACAAGCTTGGTAGAGGTGTACAAGCAGGCCAAGACCAAGTCTTTGTGCTCCTGGAATGCCAAGGTTGGGACCATCTCTGTTCTTTTTAATGGGGCTGGTTGGTATGGGTGGTCTCACTCCCCCAGCCATTTCCTTTGGAGCTCTGCTGCTTCTTACTTCTTGGAGAAGGGGCTTCACTGATGCCAAGTGGGTGGGCATGACTCATGCCCCTGCCTGGACTCTGGCAGCAGCTAACTCTGTTCTGCCCTAGATTTGAAAGGAAGAGAAGCATTGGTGTAACTACATGGCCTAGATGGCTGGAAGGAACATCTAGTTCTGGGGCTGTTCTACATTAGGAACTAACTTCTGCATGTCCTCTAATGTCAGCTAATGGCCACACAGGTGCATGATCACATCTTTTCACCCCCTAGCTTCTTTTTGTTTTTCTTTTCGTTTTTTTGAGACAGGGTTTCTGTGTGTAGCCCTTGGCTATCTTAGAATTCCTTCTGTAGATCAGGCCAGCCTTGAACTCACAGATCCGCCTGCCTCCCGAGTGCAGGGATTAAAGGCATGCACCACCACTACCCAGGCTTTCTTTTTAAAATTATACCTGTATTTATTTATTTATTTATTTATTTAGTGTGTGCCTGTGCATGTGTAATGGGAAACCATATACCCCAGTAGAGATTAGAGAACCACATATGGGAGTTGTTACTCCTTCTACCATGTGGTTCTTGGGGATTAAACTCAGTCATCAGCAGGTACTTTACCCACTGAACAACCTCACCGACTCTTGTTTAATTGTGTTAGAACTCGAGTAGGAAAAGGACAAGCCATTTATTAGCCACAACCCTCCATAATTTATTATTTATTAGCCACAACCCTCCATAATTATCCTTGGACTTGGGTCACAGAGGTCAGAAAAGGGACCCCAAAGCACCAGAGAAGATACACAAGTCTCTTTCACCACTTGCAGCCTGCTGCCGCCCCCCACAGTTGTGTGCAACAGGATACAACCCTCTCTGATACCCTGCTTCTTACTGCTCCAGAGGAGACCCCCTCTCCCAGGCCCTTTTCCGAACTGGACTCCTGGCAAGTCCTGGATTTGGGGCAGCAATGGCATCACAGGTTGTCAGGCAGGTCTGCCCATACACATGTGTAGAGGACAGGTGACAAGGGCGCGCGTGTGTGTGTGTGTGTGTGTGTGTGTGTGTGTGTGTGTGTGTGTGGTGAGGTAGGAAGGACCAGCCTGTAGTTAGATGGGGTCAAAGTCTGTGCTCCAGGATTTCTCCGAGACAGATCCTCCACACCCCAGCAGCCAGAGCTCTTCTAGTCTTGATGGTCTGTAAGAGGCAAAGGGAAACAGCTGGATTCAGGTCTGTGGTTTTTGAGGGTCCCTGATCCTGTCCTGTCATGACAAAAACAGCTCCTGTCAGATGTGGTTACACAGGCTTATAATCCCAAGTCTAGGAGGTAGAAGCAGGACTCAAGGCCAGCCTGGACTATGGAACCTTTTGTTCTCAGAAGAACAAAATGAACAAGGACAATCTGGCCTGAGGCCCCTCAGATCCAGGGTCTCAGTCTTACACACTCCTTTCTGACTTGTTGGTGTAACTGCTGTGCCCTGTCCTAATTTCCTGGATCTTCCTCCAGGGAATGCACTGCTCAATCCTTGTTGTGATCTCTCTAGCCTCAGCCCCTCAAGGGGAAGGCAAGGCTGGCTGGAGGGAAGGGGATCAGTCTATCATTTGAGTCTTGTGGGTTTGTCTTCCTGAAACTTGTTGCTGCGCCTCTGGGGCCCTCTCACCTATGCTCACCTGTGCTCATGTCTTTGGGGAGTTTCCCTGTCTCCAGGAAGAGCCAGAGATCTCTGCATTTCTGAGACTCCATTCTTGTCACCTTGTAGCTGGCCACAGACCCTACAACTGGAGAGCAGGAAGCAGGAGGGTGGTGAGTTGGGGACCTTAACCTCTGAGCTTTTCACAGGGGACCTGGCATATGTTCATTCTGGACAGACAGGGTGGGTGGGCTCCAGCCACAGTCGGGTCTTTATCAGAAACACACCAACGTTGTAGAGCCCCTGGTAATGGATGCATTTTAGGGCCTAAGCACCCACCATGGAGTACTCACCGGCAGACACCAGAAAGTTCCACTGGACAGGGTATGGAAATTTCCGCTTAATGAACAGCTGCAGACCGAAAGTCGCACCAGTGCCTACCAAGAGCCAAGGAACCCTTGATTTGATAAGGCTGCAAGGAGGTGGTTTTGGTGCCTACTGCACCTGCAGTGCAGGCAAGATGACTTGGCGCCACCTTCTGGGAAGACACGGTGGGACAGTAGGTTACATTTTTTTTTTTTCCCCCTTTAAGGTGGGTCCTTTGTGCACCCCGAGACCCCTGGAACGCCTACCTGTGACAAAGGTGAAAACGCCCTTCATGAAGGCGTTCGACTGGCACACGGCATATTCCTCGAGTCCCTGGGATGGGGGTGGTGGTGTTTATGGCTCGGTTCCCTTTCCTCTTTCCCTCCTGCTCCTCCTTTGGGCATGACCTGGCCTTGGGTAGGGACACTAGGGACTGGATATATCCCACTCTCCCCTAAACTCATTCAGCGTCTCTATTCCTATGGCAGGAGGATCCCCCCTCCGCCACTCTTTGACGGAGCTCCCTCTGCCTGTAGTCTCCTTGAGATCAGTTTCTAAAGCACCCCAAGCCAGCCTTCTTTCTCACCGGGTGCTTGGCGGCCACTGCGTCATCCACTCGGGACAGGCCCAAATTCACCATGGTTGGCCGAGTTCGCCAGGGAAGACCGTCTCCTGGGGGCGGGGTGGGGCCAAAGACTCGGGCTTGCGCAGAACGCAGAACGTAGCAGAGAGTATCAGGATCCCGAAAGCCCCGCCTAAGAGGAGGAATCTAGACTCACGTGGGCTGTGGAGGGGAGGGAATGGATCTCGCTCGGAGTTGAGCTTGGGGTTTTTGTGACACTGAAAGCAGCCCTGGCTTTCGTCACTACTTCAAGAGCGCAATGGTCGTTCTTATTACATGAGATGGGGCTCCGCTTTAAGACTTCAATTAACGATTCTCCGAAAGTCACAACGAGTAGAGACTTTTGAAACTCCAGAAATTCAGTTGAACCCATTTTTAGTGCCTGCTCTGTGTCCGGGGCTGGGGTCCTATGGAGGAGTCCATAGAGCTGCCCACAGGAGGTCACAAGGTACTGGTTGGACAGGGAGAGGCCAGGACATGGGACATCCAGAGGCTTCCAGAGGGCAGTTGGTGGGCTGAGCGTTTTGGAAAGTATGAGCCAGGAGTAGAGAAGGATTGGATGGTATGTGAAAAACATCTCTGGGACACAGGTGGGTGGACTACCTGAAATTGACTTTGCCAACCAAACATGAGAGGAGCTAGGGACAGAGAGGGACTGTAAATGCTTTTCAGGGAATCTCGTGGGTTGTTTGGCTTACCATAGAGTGTCCCAGCAGATCAGAAGCCAAGTTGATGGCATAGCCCAGTGGGCTGTGGCAGGACTCAGCTGCATGGGTTGGGCTCAGAGACTGTGGGCAGCAGGTTTGAGTGGGTTTAGGGTTTTGCCAGGCATTTATATCTGGGTGAAAAGTGTTTTGAGAATCTGGCTGTGGTGTGTACCCAAGTCATCCTAGCACTGGGGAGGTGAAGGTCAGTATGGGCTGAACTTGAGGGCCTGTTTCAGAGAGAGAGGGAGGGGAGGGAAGGGGGTTGGACTTAGGGCTTCAAGGTTGCATGGTAAGCAGTTTAAAGACTCAGTCCCATCTTTTATTTTTTAGTTACATATGTCTGTATTGTGGGTATGTGCACATATGTGTAGGTGCCTGCATAGGTCAGAAGGGAGCATCTGGTTCCAAGTTATAGGCATCTATGAGAGACAAGCTATAGGTTGTGGGAACTGAACTCCAGACCTCTCTGAGTAGTGAGTGTTCTTATCTACTGAGCGCCCCTCCCCCTCCTCCTCTTCTTTTTGCTTTTGCAAACTGAGAGATCCACCTGCCTCAAGAGTGCTGGAATTAAAGGCAGGCACCACCACCACCCAGCAAAAAGATTGATAATTGGGTACTAGAGCGATGGCTCAGCAGTTAAGAGCACTAACTGTTCTTGCAGAGGACCTGGGTTCCATTCCCAGCAACCACATGCAGCTCACAACCATCCGTAACTACAGTCTGAGGGAATTTGATTTCCTCATTTGGCTTCCATAGGTACCAGGCACACATGTGCTACACAGGCATATATTCAGGCAAAACACACATATACATAAAATGAAAAGCTTTGTTAAAAAAAAGATAGATTATTGCTTATTACTTAAAGTCATTGATATTTTGTATGGAATCTAGAGAAATTTAGGATGCTCCTAAAAATAAAAATGTACCCTCAAGTCCTACTAACTGGCATTAGCTGGTACCTAACAGTGGAAGAGACATGAAGACTGTACAGCTGGTGTTACCAGTACGTGTTCCCTTTAGGACTCTTGGGAACCCTGGAGTATCCATAAAGAGGTCTCTGAGTGGGGACCCCTCTGTCTTCACATCCTCACCCCAGCCTCTCACTCAGCCCTCTGCTGCCTCCCTTTCCCCCTCAGTTTCTGCACCTGTCCCTTGGTCCCCTTCTCTTCTATGGGGACAATGATTGGGTTTGTGTTCCCTGTGGAGTCACTCTGTCAACATCAGCTTCCCTACCATGGGAACAGTGGTTATCTCAGGTATCCCCAGATTTGCCCCAAAGAGTCACTTTAGTTTGTTGTGTCCATATGGATGAAAGTACCATCTGCATCCTCCTAATACTGGCACCCATCCTATTCCTCTGTCAGCTTGAATATTTTGGTGCTCTTCTTTCTTAGGGTCTAGGCCAGTAGGTGTCACTCAAGTTGCTACCTCTGCCTCCTGTACTTGCTGCCCTCTTTTCTCAGCTGAATGACCTTCAAGATCCTGAAGCCTTGGCAAGGCGGGGTGTGTGGTCATCAATGGTCAGGGAGCTCCTGGTCTGACTGGCTACATGTAGCATTTTTTTTCACAGTGGGTCCTGGCTTTGTACTCCTGGGCCTGGTCATAGCACTGCAACTACCTGCTCCATTGCTATGGGGCTGCACTGTAGGCCTCACCCTCTGAACCTTCCAGGATGGACACACTTGTCTCCTGAGAATGAGCCAGGGGTGGCTTTCAGCAGCACTCAGTCCTTTGGGCCTCAGTTTGTTCTTAGGTATAGTGTGAACATCTGCCCAGTGGCCTCTGGGCTCCTCCTGGCTGAGTCCCAGACATCAAAAGCTTCCCTGTGCCCACCATCTGTCTTTCCAGAGTTCCTGAGGTCACCATCTGCCATCTATCTGCCTTTGGTTTCCTGGGACTATACTCAGCACTGACTGCTTGGATCTGTGTCCCCTGTGCCTGGAGTGGCCATGGAGTTGCTATGGTAGAAGAGATTGTGGGAAGGAACTCCAAGCCCCACGAAACCTTTGCTGCACCCCTCTGTTCAGGGCTACAGCAGGCACTCAATTGGTCTCCCTTTGATCTGTCCACTCATTAATGGGTTTGTTCCTGGAAGCAGGTCTTGGAAGGCTGTGCCAACTCCTCCCTAGTGCTGTCATCTTGGTGACTCTCTGGGTCTCAGCCTCAAGGCTGCCATGGATGTTTGGGGGCCTCCCTTGCTTGCTGCCCTTTACTACTGCAGACCCTCCCAGAGTTCAGGCCACCATTTCTACTTCTTTGACTTTTATTAGTGCACACTGTTCATGTGCTGGACAATGTCCATAGGGGAGTGTAGGGAGCGCATAGCAGACAGCATACAGACATCATTTTCTCATAATCCCGTCCTTCAGTGTCCCCACTTGGCCAGGGCATGGCTGCATGGGTGGGGGGAGGGGCACCTTAGGCTGCCCGGATCTTCATCTCAGCAACCTTGTAGGAGTAGCGGTGGCCTCTGCCCGTTAACCAGTTGATGCCATCTGCATAACTGTCATGGGAGCCACGCAAGTAGCGTCTGTTGAGGTTGGACTGGTGACAGGAGTGATACCACCAGGCCCCATGGAATAAAATTGCACAATTATTCTGGCTATTCGTATCATTATCCTGGTCATGGGTTGTGAATGACCTGTTGCTGTGACCTGTCAGGGAGTCTCCTAGAAAGATTCACACCTGTCAGTCCTCAGGGCCAAGGCAGGGCCCATCCCAGATGGGCAGGGGCAGCTTGCAGACCCCTTTCCATGTCCCCAAAAACAGCTTCAAGCTCTACATGATTTACCTGCAGTGCCGCCAAGAAACTCTCCCAGCGTCAGCTTGTATTTCTCCTGTTCTCCAGACACCCGGAATGAGCTGTACTTGGCATAGGAGGTTTCACCTTGGAAATCTTGTAAGTCGACCCGGAGCTCTTGGTTCCCTAGCCACATGGATGGAAAGGAAGGAAAAGGCTGAAGCTAGGCGGAGCTGCGGAGGGCAGGCGCTGGCTGAGGTGCTGATTCCTCACCATTGGCAGTGAGCAGGTGCAGGTAGTCATTGCCCAACCAGAACTCTGTGCCCAGGTTGCCAAAGCCTCTTTTATAGGAGTCCCAGTCTCGGAAGAAGTTGATGGAGCCACCCACTCGTCGTTGAAAAACCAGTGAGGTGGGCAGGGCAGCCTGTGGGTGTGGGGCTCTGAGGAGTAGGGATGAGAGATATGTGTAGGCTACCCCCTCTTTTTGTGCCCCCATCAGGAAGTGGATGAGGACAAGGTTTCAGGAGGCAGGTGGCACAGGTGAATACAAAGGTGATTGGTGGACACTAGTAGCCCAATGCAAAAAGCAGGGCTGTCAGTATTTTGATGTATCTGTCATGACTGGGGTCCTATTGCCCACTTAATTCCATGGAGTCCTAAATTCTGGTCTATCAGTGCTTAGGGTCTCCTTTGTAGCAGCACTGCACTTTTTTTTTTTTGTGGTTACTTTGCTATCTCTTTGGCTTCTGCCCTTGGCTCTCCTGAGGGTGGCTGCTGTATGCAAACTTCATACACCCTGAATTGAGTCTTCTAACTCACTGTCCAGCCCCCACCATCCACATCCATGTCACAGAGCACAGTCAGTGGTCGGCAGTCAGGAAGATAGATGGTGTACCAGCCAGTCAGGAAGGTCCCCCGTGTCAGCATGTCTTTGCAGCTCCAGGGCCCTGTACGATGGGGAAGCAGGCAGGATTGGCCTGTACCTTGGGTGTGCTCCAGGGTCAAGCAAAAAGGATCCAGTAATACGGGTTCCTGCATTTTATTCTTGCTGTCATGAGGTAGGAGGGGCCAGCTGGAGGTCACTTACCTCTCTGGCACAGGGTGTCTCCTAGCTCCTTCTCACCTGGGCAGGAGACGCGAGTGTCATTTTCTTCCTTGGTCTCTTCCCAACACAGATATATCCCCTAGCACTCCATATTCTACTTGACATAGCTGGTGCTGGATCCTCTTGCAGAAGAGCCCAGCACACCCATCCTGTCTGGCCTCTGCTGGCCTGAGGCTCCTTTATGTGTTTGGCTGCCCTCTGTGTGTTTTGTTCCATCTGTGACTATGTCTAGACTTGGGATAGGTCAGGGTGCTGGCTGGACCCAGTGATGCCTCAGGCCATACCAGCCTCTGATGCTGGGCTGGTGGGTAGGTGGAATGAATCCTTCCTCCTGTGTCTTTGGACCTGGAGGCCTTTCTGCTGCTCTTTTGTTATCATTTAGGGTTCCTTGGGCCCCAGTTGGGGCTTGTTCTTTACTCATAACTACAAGGTAACAATGCTGGAAATTTAAAAAGAGACTTCAGGATGTACTTACCCAGGGATGGTGCAGCTCCTGTTTCACCTTTCTCCCCTGGAGGAAGACAGCATACCAGCCATGTCCCAGAGCTGGAATCCTGCCAAATCTGTCCGGCACCACCCCCAGCATCCAACTTCTCCTCTGGTCTGTGAGCCCCCAACATTCTGATGTGCATAATGAGCCAGGGAGACTTTGGGAGCAATCCTGGAGTGGTGCTGCTAGGAACATCCTGCCCTCTTTGTGCCCAAGGCCTCCCTTAAACCAACGAGACCCTAAGCATGTATTGCTCCTTCTTCGTCCCTATCTGAGAAGCCTTGGTTACCAGGCTCACCTTTGGCTCCTGGAGGACCCATGGTTCCTGGCTCTCCTGTAGACAGAAAGGGTGTTCTTAAAGTGCTGGCCTCCATAACGGAAGAGGCTCTCTTCATCACAGTGTGTGTGTGTGTGTGTGTGTGTGTGTGTGTGTGTGTGTGTGTGCGCGCGCGCGCGCGCACGCACACACATAGGTATCCACGTGAGAGCTTGTAAGAGGGAGACCTGAATTCCCAGCCAGCTAGCAAGTGGGCAGGCATCACGCAGCTAGGTATCTTGTAGGGGAGGAGGGTGTGGGGGCCAAGGTGCTACTGGTACTGCTCCAGATCTTGTGCAGATAGACCCATGGGAGAGTTCCCTCTTACCTTTGCTGCCAGCAGGCCCCATCTTTCCTGGACTGCCTTGGAAGCCCCGCTCTCCTGCAAATGAGAGGACTGAACTGGATCCCATTCCCTAGGTGGTACTGGAGGAGGACCGGGCAAGGGGAAGGTGATAGGGGAATCTCCCTGTCCACATCTCTACCTTTCTCAGCAGGACTGCCACGATCCCCTTTGGGGCCGGGTGGGCCAGGAAAGCCAGGACAACTTTGGATGACAGCCAACTTGTCCTGGGCCCCCAGACCTACAATCTTGACATCTGCACAGAATAAGAGAGATACAAGAAGGGTGGCTTTCTGCACCCACTCATGCCCCTAGGGTGCTGAGTGGTAGCCACCCTCTGGATGTGTTCCTAAGCTGCTCTTCTAATATGTCCCATTTCCTGCTGCCACACATGCGGGCATATACAGATATGTGTGGCCACATTCCCAAGCAGACCCCTCTCACCTGGACAGGCACCTCCCTCCAGGCCCAGGGCCTGGGAGGGTCCAAGGCAGAATAGTGTTGAGAGGGTCCACAGGGTAGGCCACCCCATTCCTCTGGGTACAGGAGTCACTCCTTGACTCCCTGGCTCCAGAGTCGAGACACTAGTGAACGATGTTCGAGGGGAAGGCTTTCCCTGCCCGGATTCCTCACAGCTCAGCTTTTTTTTTTTTTTTTTTTTTTCCTGACAAGAAGCCCATATGAAGGCAGGCACACTTCCTGTGTGTCACCAGATGACTAGCTGGTGGTCACCGGGTGATGACACCCAGTGGTACCCTGTAACACATGAGTACAATACTTACAAAGAGCAGCCTCCCAGGAGCCATATACAGATGGTGCTGTGCTCAGCACACTTGACTGGCCGGCACTGGGGGTTTGTGGGAATGAAGACATTGCCACCACCTCCTCTTCCTTCTCCACCTTCCTCTTCCTTCTCCACCTTCCTCTTTTGTTTTTCATCCTCAGTGAAGGCAGTTGCCCTCAACAAACTTGGAGCCTACTGATGAGATTCCTAAAGAACTAGCTCCAAAAGGCAAAGTTGGACAGCAGGCTCCTTGGAAACTCAGGAAACAGCTTGATGGTGTTGCTAGCTGCTGAACCCCAAGAGCCTAGCACTGTGCTGAGCACTCCTCATCCTCCCATTCATGTGCACAGTAGACAGAAGTAGCCTTGCTGAGGCACTAGCTGGCCACTGGGCCTGGAGGGAGCAGGGCCTGGGCCCTCCAGGCCATTCTGATTGCCCTGCATACCTTCATGCCTACCTACTACAAAGTCTGGCATTGGTCTGGCTGGGGTTGGGTCTAGCAAGGCCAGAGTCACTGCAGCCAGTGAACAGGGTGCCCATGGGGAGCTGAGTGGCTGGAATGATCAAGGAGCTGGTGACAGGAGACAGGTACAGCTAGGGTGCAGAGTAACTTGCTGAGGCTGCTCTGGTTGTGATATTGACCTCTAGCTGGCTTTCCTTCTGTTTGCCCCTGGGCAGCTGTTGTGTCTGAAGCTCCCTAGGAGGCCCTGTATTGACATCTGGTGACTCTCAGAGGGCTTCTCTCTTTCTGTCTCTGGCTTTGTATCCCAGCCACCAGAAGAGTCTGTTTGCCATTACTACCCAGAAGGAACCAGGAGAAGGTTAGTGAGAGCACCAGCCTCCTCAGCCATTTGTTTGTCACCAAATTGGGACCAGTCAGGCTGGGTCTTGGCCTCTGGCGGTCCCTCTCTAGCTGTGTGATATTCAGTGTCCAGAAAGTGCCTTTGTCTGTCTGTATCTTGATTCTAGATCTATCAAGAAAGCAACAGGAATCACTGCCCAGTGCTCACCACTTGTCCTTGCATTTCTCCTGTGCCCATCATATGTGGGCCGACTCACAGTCACAGGCAGAGTTCCCATGGCCAACACTGATGGGCTCTAGTAGGCCCTAGCATGGCAAACATGGCTCTGGCAGGCCTTGCCATTCCCAAATTCCCTCTGCTTTGCCAAGCTGTTAAGATTACATTCCTAAAGCTAGCCCCCAAGGTCTATTCTATTCCCTTATTTGACCACTTTCTCCTTCTGAGGCTGACCACCAAGGTCTATTTCCTTACATGGCTGCTTCCTTCCCCTGAGGCTAACCACCAAGGTCCAGCTACCAAAGTACCCTAAACATGTCCAATCAAAACAAACTAGCTTATCCTAACAAGGGGTTTCCTCTTTTCCCTTTATAAACTGCCATTTGCCTATGGGACACTTCTTTTTTTTTTCTTCCTCCCAAGACAGGGTTTTTCCTGTGGCTTTGGAGCCTATCCTGGAACTAGCTCTTGTAGACCAGGCTGGTCTCGAACTCACAGAGATCTGCCTGCCTCTGCCTCCCGAGTGCTGGGATTAAAGGCATGTGCCACCACCGCCCGGCTCGGCTGTTCTTTTACTACAGAGAAAAATGGGAGGCACCGAGACTCCTTTTTGCCTAGGCGGCCCTTTCTGCTCTTTTTCCTTGGAAGTGATCCACTAGCAGCTTCCTGGGTCTCCCTGCCTGCAGGCCAGATCAGGCAAACTGGGCTGCTTCTTTCCTTCTCCACCCTGCTTTCAGGCCACTGACTTCCTCTTCTCCGTCTTCACCGGCATCAGTTCTTGCTGAATGTGCTCTTTCCTGTCCCTGGTGTGACCCCTGAGGATCATCAGAAAAGCAAGCTTCCTAGCATAGCTTCCTCCTGGATCCCCACCTCCAGGAAGCTGAGGCTCTGGTTGCCCCCAGTCCGTGGATGTTTTAAAAATAAAAATTATATTGTGGAGAACATTTTCCAGAGTTACTTCTTTTTAGCCAACTTCACACCTCAATCAGTTTTTTAGATTTTATTTTGATTTCTGTTTAAAAATTATTTTATGCATATGGGTGTTTTGCCTGCAGGTATGTCTGTATACTACATGCATGCCTGGGGTCCATGGAGGCCAAAAGAGGGTGTCAGATGCCCTAGAACTGGAGGTACAAATGGTTATATACCTCCATGTGGGTGCTGGGAATTGAACCTGGGTTTTCTGGAAGAGCAGT
This sequence comes from Cricetulus griseus, assembly GCF_003668045.3. Lineage (NCBI taxonomy): Eukaryota > Metazoa > Chordata > Mammalia > Rodentia > Cricetidae > Cricetulus > Cricetulus griseus. The sequence goes on from NC_048599.1 coordinate 136,981,831, forward strand.
TAGTGCTCTTAACTGCCAAGCCATCTTTTCTGTCTATAGATTTTATTTTTGCTTTTAGTTATGTGCATATATGTGTCTGTGTGCCTGTACTCGTGTGTGTGTGTGTGTGTGTGTGTGTGTGTGTGTGTGTGTGTGTGTGGGCCTGAGGAGGCCAGAAGGGGAATTGGATCCCCTGGAGCTGCGGTTCCAGCAGTCAAGAGCCACCTGATTTGGGTACTGGGATCTCAACAAAGATGGTATATGTGTTTAACCTCTGAGCCAGCTCTTCAGCCCTGCTAATCACTTTTATACACTATACACTTCCTCATCTTTTAAAATTTGTAATCTTAGCACTGGGGAAGCAGAGGCAAAAAGATCTATACAATTTTAAGGCTAGCCTGGTATACATAGTGAGTTTCAAACCAGTCAGAGCTAAATAGTGAGATTCTATCTTTTTAAAAAATAATCCATTTAACTTTATTTTATGTGCATTTATGTGCATTGGTGTAAAGGTGTCAGATTGCCTGGAACCAAAGTTACAGACAGTTGTGAGCTGCCTTTTGGGTGCTGGGAATTGAACCTGAGTCCTCTGGAAGAGCAGCCATGCTTCCTCAACTGCTGAGCTATCTATCTCTCCAGCTCCAAGACGCTATCTTAATTTTTTGTTTTTAAATTGCGCTGGGGTGTAGCTCAATGATAGGATGTTTACCTTATACCTGGTGTACTGGCTTTGTTCTCCACTATTTCTAAGACAAGATAAAACAAAATGATCAAAAACAAAGTAAACTTAATTGGAAACATATTAGAAGAAATTCCTTCCTACTTGAGTTCTACCTATTCCATTTAATGTTGGATGTCATCATTATGGCATCTTTTTCTGTAGCTGACAGTTGTGTGTGTTCAGATGCCCATGAGTGCGGAGGCTGGAGGAAACTTAGTTTTTTTTTTTTTTTTTCTTTTGGGCACTATCTACCTTTTTGGTTTGTTTGTTTGTTTTTTGAGGCAGGTTTCTCTACTGTGTAGTTCTGTCTGTCCTGGAACTCACTCTGTAGACCAGGCTGGCCTTGAACTCAGAGATCCTCCTGCTTCTGCCTCCTGAGTGCTGGGATTAAAGGCCTGTGACACCATGCCTGGCAGCTATCCACTTTTAAAATAAAATAATTATTATTATTACTTATTGTGTGTATTAATATTTATTATTGTGCAGGGTGTGATGTGTTTGTGAGGGTGTAGGGATGCATGTGGGGTTAGAGGACAACTTTTGAAAGTCATTTCTTGCCTTCTGCCTTGTTGAAGTGGGGTTGTTTGTTTCTGCAGTACTGGCTTGTTGTAGTATTGGCTAATTCTCCACCTCCCAGTTCCCTATAAAGGCACTCGTATTGCAGACACACGCACTACTGCTTCTGGCTTTTTATGTATGCAGGGTTCTGGGGGTTGAACTCAGATAATCTGGTCTGCTGAATTGACCCTCCCCCACCATGAGAGGTGGGGGGTGGGGTAGGGGCCTCTCGATGGTCTGGAGCCTGCCAAGTAGGCCAGACTGGTTGGCCATTGAGTCCAGGGATCTACCTGTCTCTGTTTCTCCAATGCTGGGATTACAAGCTTGCGTGCATTACTTTTCTAGTTTCTAGTGTGTAGGCCTGAGGCTGACATCCATGTCTTCTTCTGTTGTCAAAGAATCTTTTTGCACACTGTGAAGATGTGTCACACTGATTGGTTTCATAAAAAGCTGGACAGTCAACAGCTAGGCAAGATTTCCAGGCACAGAGGATGCTGGGAAGAAGGGCAGAGATTCGAGGAGATGTAGAAGAAGCAGCATGGGCCATACAGAGTAACCGAGCCACCTAAAAGGATGTAGATTAAAAGATATGGGTTAATTTGAGTTATAAGAGCTAGTGGGACAAACCTAAGCTCTAGGCTGAGCTTTCATAATTAACAACTCTGTGTCTTTGTGTGTGTGTGTGTGTGTGTGTGTGTATGAGGTGGCAGCCCAAAGAAAAATCTGTTTACACTCTTCAGTTGTCTGCTACTTTATTTTGGGAGAGGAAGGTTCTTATTTTTCTCAGCATGCATATTAAGGTCTTAGGATATAAACTTATTGGCATGCAGGAATATTTTCCTTATATTTTGAGACAGGGTCTCTCACTGAAGTCTGAAGTTTTGGCTACAGTGTCTGGCCATGTAAGGTCCTGGGATCTTCCCACGGCACCTGGCTTTTTATATGGGTACCAGGGATCTGAACTCAGGTCCTCATACTTGTTCAGTAAGCACTTTGCCCACTGCATCACCTCCCTGGTCCTACACTTGGATTCTTTTATATGGGCTCTGGCGATCAAACTCAAGCTCTCATGCTTGCAAGCAAGCACTTTATTGCAGGTCGTGGTATCAAGTTAAATTTTCTTTCACTTTTATATTTTTATTATATTTATTTATTTCCTGGTTTTTCGAGATAGGGTCTCTCTGTGTAACTCTGGATATCCTGGAGCTCACTCTGTAGACCAGGCTGGCCTTGAACTCACAGAGATCTGCCTGCCTCTGCCTCCCAAGTGCTGGGATTAAGGGCATGCACCACCATGACCCAGCTTTCTTTCATTTTTTTTTAATTTAAATTTTTTAATTCATTTTACATGCCAACCACAGTTCCCTCTTCCCGCTCACCTCCCACCCCCATCGCCTCAGAAAGGGTGAGGCCTCCCATGGGGAGTCATCAAAGCCTGGCATATTAAGTTGAGGCAGGGTCATTTCATTCATTTTTTAGAATTCATTGTTTTAGTAGTTTGAGATTGAATCCAGGGCCTTGTGCCATCGAGTGACACAAGCTTTGTACCACTGAGCCACATCCTCAGTCCTCTTTTTATCTCTTATTTTGGGACATGGTCTCACTAAGCTGCCCAGGCTGGCATTGGATACTCCTTACAGTCCTCCTTAGGAGAAAACACAATGGAATCTGGGTGTTGGGCACCTCCAGTGGCTGAGCATCTCAGAGGTTGACTGGGTACCTCTTTGCATAGCCTTTCCTCAGTCGAGCCTACCTGAGCCCGCCTGTTGTTATGAACTCCAGTTCTGCAGGCACCCCGTATGCTCCCCTCAAGATGTCCACCTCTCTGCAGACCATCCCCACGGGCAGGCAGGGTGCTGAGGCCTCAGCCAAGGCCTCAATTCGTACCGAGAACACAATTTGTAATGCTATCCTTTAGCCAGCCAGGCTCTGGCCCTAGGGTTGGAGGCCTTCGTGGTAGATGGCACAGTCCAACAGTGTAGAGAGTGGAGAGAGCCGACTGTGAGTCGAGTTGTTCAAGGCCCTGGACATGAAGAAGGTCTATAGTACTTCATTGTTTTCATGATTTCTGCCATCCATTAAGGGTGCCCAAACCCTCTATGACCTGGCCTTGGGGTCTACCCCTCTGTTGTGGGTCAATCAGGACAGTGATTTATCTTTAAAGGATAGGGACCTACCTCTAGGGGAGAAGTGACAGAAATCCCACTGTGGCTCAAATGACCACAGTTATGGCACGTCCCAAAGATCCAAGGCACAGTTTATACTTGATTCTTCCTGTCTGTGATCAGTGATGTGAAGGAGCCAGAGAGTTAGTGGGTGGGAAGAATGGGGATCCAGGAACAGAGGAGGGCCTGTAGAGGAGGCACTGTAGCAGGCACTGCCTTTCTCCTCCATGCCAGTAGGGGGAGCTGGTGGCTGGAGGAGGCAAAGTGTTCTTTAGGCTAAGTATATTCCTCTTGCTCATGTGCAGACAAAGGGCCCATGGTCTGACTCTGGCTGCTGGCAAGCAGCTTGTTGTACCTCATGAAGTGCCATACAGCATGGCTCACAGAGCCTCATGGTGTGTGGTACTCCATCCAGCCTATTTTCCCTGTACCCAGCTTCCCTGCCACTGGGATTCCGCAGGCATGCCCATGCCTATAAAATCTGGGGATGTCTTTCTGGGTCCTCCATCCCACAAAGGGAGGTTGGGTAGTTTCAGCAGGCAGATGGCCTCTCCTACAGAGGATCCTCATCACAACCACAGTGTCATTATTGCTTCAGTTCACATGTCTTCCTTCATGAGTTCAGGTCAGTGCCCATTCCTGGGTGAACCCCTTCCCAGTGGTTCCAGGGGCAGGACTTCATGCACCCCAATAGGTGGTAATTGTAGGGAAAAAGGACCAGCCAAAGAAACACACCCCGAGCAGAGCCAAAGAAGCACACTTTGGCCCTGAGACTGGAACCAAAGAAGTGTACCCTAAACTGGGCGGTGGTGGCGCACGCCTTTAATCCCAGCACTCGGGAGGCAGAGGCAGGCAGATCTCTGTGAGTTTGAGACCAGCCTGGTCTACAAGAGCTAGTTCCAGGACAGCCTCCAAAGCCATAGAGAAATCCTGTCTCAGAAAACCACAAACAAACACAAAAAAACCAACCCCAAAACAAAACAAACAAACAAAACAAAAGAAATGCACCCTGACCCTGAAACCAGTACCAAAGAAACACCCTTTGTGCCTGGAATCAGAGCTAGTGAAAGAAATACACCCTGACCCTAAAATTAGAGCCAAAAGGTTAAAAAAGGACCAGTGAAAGAAACACACTTTGGCTCTGAAACCAGAGCCAAATCTGACCCTAAACCTGTGCAGAAAACTAACCAATCCCTTAGCAGGAGATCTAGCCAGTCTCAGTTCAGGGATTGAAATCTGACCAATCACCACCCTGGAAATCTCCCTGGAAAAACTCCACCCCCCTAAGAATTCCTATATAAACCCTGTGTCTGTCTGTTCAGCTTGTGGCTGTCCAGCTGTCTGTCTGCCTAGTTGTCCTCCTTCCACCCTGGCAGAGGCAGCCACTCTCCTGGATTCTTCCCTCCCAGTAAATCTCTTGAATGAGGTTTGGGTGAGACCGTCTTTTGCGGAGAAGTAACAACTTTTTGCAGGAGCCAGAGTAGAGCAGAGCAAAGCTGAGTGAGCTGAGCCAGCCCAGCCCTAGAGAAGCTCCTGGGACCTGAACTGAACTGTAATAACTTCTCTGGAGAAACCCTCTCCTGCTGGAGCAGAGCTGTTACACTGGGGAAACCTTTCCCTGGAGCAGGGCTGTAAGCTGCTACGCTTACTGTGACCTGTGGTATTCTTTGGCTCCCAAGTGCCAGAATACCTTTCCATTTAAGCTGTAACACTTAGTATTCTGTGGCTCCTGAGTGCCAGAATACTTTTTCATCTGAGCTGATACACTCAGTATTCTTTGGCTCCTGAGTGCCAGAATCCATCCCCATCCCACTCCAGCCATCAAAATGCTTATTACTGTAATCACCCTCTGTCTGTTGTCTACACCTATGTACAACCCTTTGTTACCAACCAGGGGCTATTTTAGGGAAAAACACCATTGGAGGTTCTTCCAGGTCCAAGTGTCCCTCTGGTCCTGAGTCCTGCCTGCTGACCTCCTGAGGAGAAAGCTGGGAGTGCACTGGCTTGCACCTCTATTCTCTGAGGATATGTGGCCATAGGATATATTGGAGGTCCTGCCTGTACCTCATGACCTGTGCTGGACACTAAGGGGAGGGAGTAGGGGCTCTGACTGGCAGGGCTAATGGCTGGGGTCTGGAACATCATCTGCTCCCATGGACCAGGGAAGATGCTGCCACCATGTAAGTCCTGCCAGCTACAAGTGCTACTGTGCTATGGAGACTCTAGACTTCAGCCATGGCAGGTCCATCCATCTCTCATTCATTTATGTTTTCCACATGTCAGATTCTGAATTAGGGACTGGAAATTTATTTTCATTTCACTGTGTGTGTGTGTGTGTGTGTGTGTGTGTAGAGTGAGAGAGCTTTTTAAATTTTATTTTTATTATTTTATGTGTACGAGTGTTTTTACCTGCATGTACATCTGTGTGCTTGGTGCCTGAGAAGGTGGTGAGCCTCCATGTGGGTGCTGGGAATCAGAACCACGTCTTTCACAACAAGTGCCCTTAACTGCAGCATGAAAAATAAAAGACCCAGAGACTGATATTGGAGTTCAAGCTTCAAGCTGAAGATCAGAAAAGCAAAGTAGCCAAGCCAGTAGCTCTTATCTCTACCCAGCTGAAATGTCAATCTGGTCTCCACAAATCCTCAGAGGCAAAAGCTCTCAGTTCCTGTCTCCTCCTGTCTTTTATTCCTTTTTCCTTCCAGCCATATCCTCCTGTCTCTACCTCCCTAGTGCTGGGATTAAAGGCATGTGATCCCAGGTGCTGAGCTCACCTTTGTGTGAGCTGTTTCTTTTAGGACTGGATCAATTTCATGTAGTAGGTGTGGCCTTGAACTAACAGAGATCTGTCTACCTCTTTATCCCGAGTCCTGGGATTAAAGGTGTGTGCCACCACTGCCCGGCTAGCTAGTATGGCTGCTGGGATAAAAAGGTGTGTATGCCCACTGCCTGACCTTCATAGCTTGTGGCTGGCTTTGCTTTCTTAATCCTCAGGCAAGTTTTAATAAATCATAAATAATATATCACTGTATTTCCCCATTTTTTTTGCCCAGTATTGCTTATTTGAGAAAGTAAAAGGCATTTGTCAATTTTATAGTCTGTTTGGACTGTATAACCACTTCTATACATGCCACATGGAAGGATGGCATGTAATACCAAGTCTGAGGCCAATAAGATTTATCATGTCTTACCCAGTCTCAGAGCTGTTCCATAGCTGAGGGATCAGCATATACGTTACCTGTCATGCAGTCTTTCTTGGCTTCTTTCTTCATGTCTACAGCCAAGATTTTCAGGAAGACTTCCCCAATCAAATCTGATCTTCGTTAATTTTTGTTTCCTGTGGAAACAAAGGCATAACCTCTCCCCCAAAACAACATATTTTTTTACTTCCATTTTGAAGATGAGACATTCTCAAAATATATGGGTTGGCTTAATTTAGAAGTTTTCATTATCCAATGTCTTTCACCAGATATTGTTTTTTTGTACATTAGCATTTAAACAATTCAAAGTAAAAATATACCATACAGGATCCAGTCACCCTTTGTATTTCCCACCTTTGCATGCTTTATTCTTTTTATTATCTTTAACGTATTTATTTTTTCTATGACTGTCTATACCATTTTTTTTTCTTTCTCTAGCACCCAAGCACCTTTTAAAGCATACTGTGCCTTTTTAGAGGTTTTCAGTGTCTGGATCTGTCATGAAACAGTGCCTTCAGTGTTCTCTGACCAAGTGAGAAAAATCATAAATGACCACGTCAGCTGCTGCATGGTACTGGCACTGGCCCCTGGCTCCATCAGGTCTGCAGGCAGTGATGGGAGCTGGGCCTCTGTACTCCACAAGCATCGGCCTACCTGAGAGACTGGCTCCTTGTCCAGAACTTTTTGTTTTAACTTTCCCAGGCCCTGTATTTGGGTATTCAAGCCTCCACATTGGACTCCATATGTAGTAGTAGTTTCTTGCCAGGATTGCCAGCCCATAAATAAAGATGCAAAGGCTTATTATTAACCACGAAAGTTCGTCCTTAGCTGAGGCTTATTCCTAACTAGTTCTTTTTTTCTGTTTTCTTTATTGAGCTATACATTTTTTTCATCAATCCCCTTCCCTCCTCCCTTGTCACTTTCCACCTTCCCCTGCCTCCCATGCTCCCAATTTACTCAGGAGATCTTGTCTTTTTTCCCTTCCTAGGTAGATCCATGTATGTCTCTCTTAGGGTCTTCTTTGTTACCTAGGTTATCTGGGGTTGTGGCCTGTAGGCTGGTTATCCTTTGCTTTATGTCTAATATCCACTTATGAGTGAGTACACATTATATTTGTCTTTCTGGGTCTGGGTTATCTCACTCAGGATGGCCTTTTCTAGTTCTGTCCATTTGCCTGCAAATTTCAAGATGTCATTTTTTTTTTAAAACTACTGAGTAGTACTCCATTGTGTAAATGTACCACATTTTCCTTATCCATTCTTTGGTTGAGGGGCATCTAGGTTGATTCTGGGTTCTGGCTATTACACATATTGCTGCTACGAACATAGTTGAGCAAATGTCCTTGCGGTGTGAGTGTGCATCCTTTGGGTATATGCCCAAAAGTAGTATTGCTGTGTCTTGAGGTAGATTGATTCCCAATTTTTTGACAAACTGCCATACTGATTTCCAAAGTGGCTGTACGAATTTGTACTCCCACCAGCAACAGTGGCGTGTTCCCCTTTCTCCACATCCTCTCCAGCATAAGCTGTCATCAGACTAACTAGTTCTCATAATTTAAATTAACCCATATCTTTTAATCTACATTCTTTTAAGTGGCTTGATTACCTTTATTCTGTACTGCCCATCCTGCTTCCTCCCGCATCTGGCTGGTGACTCCACCTTTCTTCTTCCTGGTGTTTTCTCTCTGGACCGGAAGTCCCACCTGTCTGTCCTACCTAGCTATTGGCCACTCAGCTTTTTATTACACCAATCACAGCAATACATCTTTATAGTGTACAAATACCCCAGAGCAGAGCTAAGTATTGGTGCTGTTCTGGGTGTCTAAGGCTCCAGCTGAGGTCTTGCTGCAGTGTGAATTTGATGTCCAAAAGGTACAAGGCCTCCTGCTGTGCCCATGTTGGGAGGGATCAAGCTTCAGCTGCAAGGTCAGGGAATGCTTTAGACCTGGGCACAGGCCATCCCTGGCTACTCCACAGTGAGAAATGGAGGCTCTAAGTGATCAGTAACACAACCCTGACAGAGACTCACTGTGGGACCTCACACAGGCCCCTGCTTCTCTGGTCTTGGCTTGTCCTTGGGGTTTCTGGGCAAGGAGGCCCACATGACTATGGGCCTGTGGTCACAGAACCACCCTTCAGTTCTCAGGTCTCTGGTATGTCATTGCCATGGTGTTTGACTGCAAAGTCCTAGATAACAAGGACTTGCTGACATCCACCAGAGCTGTCAGTGCACCTGTGGAGGGTGACCTCAATGTACACATGGAGTTCCCAAGATGAGTAGCCTGTGAGCTGGCTAGCTGGGAGAGGCCAAGTGCACTAGCAGGAAACAATGGCTATGACCACCAGGGTAGATGGCTGTAACCAGATTGAAGCTGAATACCTGAGGATGGGATCCCAGGGGCACTTTTGAGTTCCAGGCAGATCCTGTTGGGGACCAGGAAGTCTCCTGGGAGCATCCGGGCTTACATTGTTAGACCCCCGAAAACTCAAGTATCCGGGGTCCCAGGCCATGTTCGCAGTCACCCCAATCACCAGGCGGATTTGAGAGCTTGCTGCAAACTGCACGAGGCCTTATTGTAATTTAACGAGCTAACCCCATGTTAGCTCGGGTCTTTCACCCACCCGCCATGGCGGATGGCTAGAAAAGAGGCTCCTAGGGGTTCCCGAAAGATCTTATAGGGCAGCGTAAGGGGAGTGTCTAGGGGTACGCACAGACTCAGGATTGGTGTGCCTCCAGGCTTGGAGGGCTTGCCCTGTGTTGATTGGTCAACTGGTTGTTATGGCCCATAGGCCCTCCCAGGGTGGTTGCTATGCTCTCTACGTCATTGCTGTGCGCTTGTCCGTAAAGCACACCCAGGGTAGTAAAGCATAGCGCCACCAGCTAACCTCTGATTGGCTCCTTGTCACGAGACAGGCATCTGGCTTTCTAGTGTCTGGGACAAAGTCATAGAAGCACGTGTTTGGCCGTTATGGCTGCCAAAAGGGAAGCTGGTTCCTTCAACATCAGGGACTGCATACCCACCTTCTCCAGGGTCTCACTTGTGTGGTGCAGCAGAGGCGCACCCAACTCCTGCCCAGGTTTTGTCTTGGCCACCTGCGCCACTTCCTCTGCAGCCCTTCACTACCTGGATGTGTGCATGTCTGTGTTGACTACAGCTCATTTGCAGAGGTCTACATCTACAAGGAGCCGGACGATACGCTTAGTGCTATGGCGCAGCTCCCCAGTGAGAGGCCTGGGCTTCCCCTGTCCCTGGCCCCACTTCACTTCTCTGTGTACCCTCCTGCCCATTCAGACCAGAATCTTCCTCCCCTGGGACCCAGTCCAGCTTCTCCTCACTCCTTCCTCACTTGTCTCTCGTCTCCTCTTGTAGGACTTGTCCCACCCTTTTCTTGTCCCCATCTCATCAATCTGGTACAGCCTGGCTAGGACAGCGATGGCGGGTGGTAGGTGGGGAGTAGAGTATGGCGGGGGGGGGGACTCCTCTCAGCTGTTGATCAGGAAGGGTTTGCTGGGAGGGGTCCCCGAGGACCAGATAACACAGACATAGCAGTGCCCCTCTTTAGGGTGGGAACCCTTCCTTCCTTGGTAAGCCTCACAGTTCGGACCCTCAGACTGAAGCTGGTTAAACTTCAGTTTTTCTCACTTCCCAAAATGGAGAGATGAAAGCTGGGGGCTGGTGGGAAAGGTGCAGGGAAAGATATTCAAAGAGATAGGGTTTAGGGTGGAAGTGGGCACCCCAACCTCCCTTATGACCTTATATGAAATGAGGAGAGGCTGTGCAACACTCATCTCGAGTGACCAGTGCCAACACTTTCCAGGCCGGGTGCAGGGTGACTTCTCTGCTGAGCTTGGGATGGCAAGACTCTTGGTGCCTTCATCTCACCCCTGAAATCTGCTGTCTCTTTTACCTATTGAGCCTCACACTTTTGGCTTTAGCTTAGATATGTTTTGTGGGAGAAGCCAGTCTGATTTTCTGGGACCACCTCAATTAGCCAGGTCAAGGAGACAGAAAGAATTCTCTCATAGTCCAGGAAGCTGAAGTCAGGAATCCAGGCGTGTGGAGCCTGGGAGAGGGCTCTTGCCTGGGCTCCTCCCAGCTTCTCATACGCCCTCTGCCCTGGGCAGCTTTAATCTTAGCTGCATCACTCTAGGGGCTGCCTCTTTCCTCTGCCTGTCTGCATCTGAATTATTTCTTTTACAAGGATGCCCACCTTTGGGTTAGGGCCACCCTGACCTTAGGATGATCCCATCTGAGATCCCTAACCCATAAGTCTACAGAAACCTTGTGTTCCAGTAAGATCTCATTTAGAGGTTCAGTTTGACTTGTTTTTTTTTTTTTTTTTTTTTTTTTGTTGTTGCTGTTTTTTTTCAAGACAGGGTTTCTCTTTGTAACAGCTCTGGCTGTCCTGGAACTCGCTCTGGAGACCAGGCTGGCCTCAAACTTACAGAGGTCTTCCTGCCTCTGCCTCCTGAGTGCTGGGCTTAAAGGTGTGCACCACCACCACCCCGCTGTCATTCAGAGGTTCTGGATGGGGGATTCTGTTCAGTCCAGTGTACCCCATGTCTTCTTAGCCTTTAGGCTTCCTCCCCAGGGTTTGCACCTTATTCTGTAATTGCATCATCCTGTTCTCAAGAACCCCATGAGGGCAGAACTGCCAACTTTCCATTTACTGCCCCACTACAAGGTTGGGCTAGAAGCCCTTGGGATCTCGATGCAGTCAGGTTCTTGGGAAGACGTGCCCAACCAAATCATGGCAGAAAGCTGCCCAGTTCCTATCTGAGCTCATTGCTTACAATTTTGGAACTCACAAAACCATAAGTAGTAGATGATTTGTAAATGTGTAAAAGTTACCTGTGTCTAGGGAGTGTGTGTGTGTGTGTGTGTGTGTGTGTGTGTGTGTGTGTGTGTGTGATGCATGCATGTGTGAGACACCCTTAAGGATTGTCCTGGTATGGTGGAGAGACACATTTGTGGTTTCTTCACATCTGTAGTCTTCTCTTACTATCGTCCTACCCTCCTAGTTCTCTATATCTTGGTACATTTCCAGTCCTCCTAGGCCTCTGATTATTCTTTTCTCCCTGCCCACTTACCCCAGGGCTGGGAGCATGTGCACTGCTTTGTCTTTCCATGGATCTAAACAGCCCTGCTGAGCTTGCCTAAGCCTCCATCATCAGGTGGTTTGGAAAATATAAGGGGATAGAATCAATGCCAAATAACTGTCGTTTTTCCTCTGCCCCGGGCCTGGCAGAGCCTAGGGGTCCTGTAAGAGTGAGGGACTTAGAAGTGTGGTGGGTCTCTAAGGTCTCTGGGCAGGTGCCATGGAGAGGCATCTCTAGTCTTAGGCTAGGGGCTATAGCAGTAGTGTGTGTATGAAGGTTAAAAGGTTCCATCTTTGTGGATTGATAGCCTTGGGGACAGTGCTCAGCTTGTGGAGAGTAGCAAGGACATATGTCAAGAGAGTAATGGTGGAGTTATTGTGCTCTTTTTTGTGTAGGAGCAGCCAACCTCAGGACCAGAACTCTCATCATGAACTTAGGAACCAAGTGAGGCCCTCTTGGGGCCACTTTGGACCCCACTCTCTCGCTACTGTGTCCCTTCTCTTACTACCCAATAAACGATTCTGTATCCCCATGGCTCTGTGACTCTTTGGAGATGCCTTTGAGCAGGGCACAGTGGGCCTTGATCCCAGTCCTCTTGGGAGACTGAAGTTGATTCTGGCCACTTAGGGATCTACTGGGAGAAGGGGCAGGAGGTTTAAATTTGGTGTAGAGACATTGCTGCATCCACAGGGAAAATTAAGCATAGTGTATTTTAGTGAAACTGAGGTGCCTTGTGAAGATGGATCCTGGTCTCACTGGTTGGATGTAGGAGTTGGAACTGGAACAGCAGGAGGACCATAGAGTTGGCTTGTCTGGGTTTTGCTTCCCACTACTGTGATCTTGGGAAAATGGTTTGGACCTCTGGGAGCTTGAGAAATGGGTCAGGGCAGCGGCTAGTGTGCTTCTAGACCTTGCTTGGCTAGCTGTTATGTATATTCCATGACAGACTCCTGGAGGCGAGTAACTCTTCCCATTCTTGTTTCTCAGATTAAGACACTGAGGCACAGAGACTGGACAAGTTATTCAAGGTCACATGACAGACTCTGTGTTGCTCTTGAATGAGAGGTGGGATACAGGGGTCCTTCCCCAGGGACCATCACTGCTGTTGCCTTCATGTCACAGAACCCCATTCTTTCAGTGGGTCTAGTTCTCATTCTTCAAAGGGCCAGGTGTGAGGATCCGGAAGGTGCTGGAGTTCTGGTCCATTGCTCATTAGTGTCTGTGGTCCTCAGACACCAAGAACCAGAAGCAGTCAGCCCTCACAGGTGCTGCCCTCATCCTGTCCTGGTCATCCAGAAAACCAGAGGCCACCTACTCCACTTCCCTTTTTCTCACTCCTACCAGCCAAACCCATCTCTGTGTCCCCAGGGGCCCTGACTTGTCAGCCTCTTACTGGGACCAGTGGGTCCTCAGATTCCCTTCTGATGTCCCAAGGTCTTTGGATGGTTCCTTGTGTTAACCAGTGTGCTTTCCAACTCATCCCTTACACTTTCCTGGCAGTCCACCCCAGTGTCTTCTCTAGCCTTGTTTCCCCCGGAGGGTGGGCTTCAGTGGCTGGGACCTCCCTGTGAGCTGTCCAAGTCTGGAGCAGCTCCATGTGGGTCCAAAAGATTAGAGACCAGCCCTGCAGGATGAGGGATACTGACCTGGATAGAGTTGTTTTGGGAACCTACAAACCTCACAGCACCTGACCATCAGCAGTACAGTCTTAGAGCTAGAGAGTTGGGTTCCCAAGGTGACCAAACTCTTTTTGGGGGGTGCCAGTTTTATCTTTTTTCCCCAGAGGGTGAGAGGTTTTGCTTTAATGTTGATCACAAATAAAGTTGATTTTCAAAATAAAAGCTGCCTTAAAATTCTCAGTGGTCTGAGAGATGTTTGTTTTTATATATTTAGAAACCATGCCATTGGGGATGGGAGGATGTCCCAGTTGATAAAGTGCTTCCCTCAGAACCCAGGTAAAAAGCCAAGCATGGTGGTATGCATTTGAAATCATAGGATGCAGTGCTCTGGAGACAGAGATAGGTGGATCTCTGCGGGCTCACTGGCTGGGCAGCTTGGCCTCTTCAGCAAGGTTAGTGAGACTGTCTCAAAGAATAAGTGACCAACCAACCAACCAACCAACCAATGAACTAACTAACCGACCGATCAACCAACCAACCATCCAGAGAAACAAACAAGTAAACAAAACAAACCACAAAGTGAATGATACCTGAGGAGTAACACCTGAGGTTGACCTCTGGCTTCCACATCCATGTGAATATGTGCACACCTTTCCCCAACAGGACACACACACACACACACACACACACACACACACACACACACACACACACACACACACAAATATACATACACCACACACAGTCAAGTTGTGTTACTACCCAGGACTTTGTGGAAACTTGCAGCCAAGAGAGGTCATAGGCAGAGTGAAGAGTGGTCCTGGACGCACTGGCAGGAGGTCTGGGTCTCACCGGCAGGAGCGAGTGCAAGCTGGGAGGGTCAGTCCATTCCAGACTTACATCCTGGAGCACCCCCACCTCCATGTGTGAAGTAGCTTTCTCCCTCAGCCTGCAAGGGTCCGATTTGCCATCGAAAGACAACCTCTACTTTTTTCTTTTGTATTTTGATAAACACTGAAGAAGCTGGAGCTGTTAAATTTATCTTGGGGAAATCTCAGAACTTTATTTGTTGTCGTGAACTTCTTACTGCTTTCAATACACAATTAGTAATCAAAAAAAAAAAAAAAAAAGAGTGGTCCTGGAGTGCAGGATGTTGCAGGAAGTGAGATTCCTGGGAGGTGGGTGACCTAGGGCTCCATGCCCAGTTCAATATTTTGCTGCTGTTTTAAAATACTCTGGTACAAATGGGGAAACTGAGATGGTTCAGCCCCAGTGTATGGTCCGTCATTGTCCAAATACTAGGATGGAGGCAGCTTGAGTGCAGTCTTAGCTTGGTCCAACCCCTGTTTGGATGTGGGTTGATGTAGAGTGAGCAGAAATTGAGTCTGTGAGTAGCTGGCAGTTAGCTTTACCCAATGACATTCTCTGGGTGGTTGCACATGCTTGCACACTCTCCAAATATAAGCCCGTGCCCTCCATAAGCAGAAGCCACAAGACAGGCCCTGAGATGGAAGCCAGGCTGCTGAACACCATCTGGCGACTCTTCCTGGTGTACCTGCTGCAGGCAGAGTCTACAAGGGTGGACCTAGTGCCAGAGAAGGTGCCTCTTCTTAGCTTGGAGGCATGACTGGGGCTTGATGGGAAGTTGGGCTGGGAGGGAATGGTGTATAACCATTTTAAGTCTCTCTCCCCTTCTATCCAACTCCTATTTTGCTACAGCATAGCTGGCAGAGGCAGGACCCACTCTTGAGGCCTCTGTCCCCAAGAGGGCAGGCAGTGCAGGGTCCTAGTGAGGCTCTGAGTTCCATGGACCTCTCCCCTCCATGAGTTCTCTCATGTGCCACCTGTGTTGAGGCAATAGCTGCTGTCCTCAGCCTGGTCACCTGTGGGTCCTGGGTGATTTACAGATTTTGGGTCCCTTCCTGTTCCCTGGCTCACAGGGTTCCTCTGACCCCACCCCTGTGCACTGTGGAGCCAGAAGAGGACTTCTCCAGAGTGGACAGCTTGTTTGCTTGGATTCCTCTTTCTATGCCTCAGATCCTTCCCGAGACCAGCAGAGTCACATTGTAAACTCAGAGGGATCAGGCTTTGGGGGACACAGATTCTTTTCTCTTCTAACAGTAACCAGTTTCTAAAAGTTTCAGGTGATATCCAGTCTTGTGTCAGGATCTTCTGGAAGGAACATTTCTGTCTGGTGTCCTGAGAAGGAAAACTCGGAAAACTTGGCTGAGGACAAATGGCCTCCCAGTCTCATGACTATCTATTGAACTCTCAAAGCCCACCCACTCCCTGCTCGAGGGTTCCTGAAATGCCCTCTATAGCCCAGGAGCTGGAAACCCAGTTTGGTTTGATAGCTCTAGTTCTGTTCCCTAGATTGCAGGATTCTGGAAGGAAGTGGCTGTGGCTTCTGACCAGAACCTGGTGCTGAAGACTCAAAGGAGGATAGAGGGTTTGTTCCTCACCTTCAGTGGGAGGAACATCACCGTGAAGGCTGTGTACAACAGGTAAGAGGCCAGCGTCGTTTGTGGATGTGACCTTCTGGGAAGGAGGAGACATATATATAGTTGAGCACTGTCCAGTGTATACCTCTTGTAGTGGTGAGGTCATCAGTATTTGGACCAGCTTTCCCTGTGTCCACCTGCTTGTGCCCTCCAACTGCAGAGAAAGCTAGATCTCAGGCTCCTAGAGCCGCGTTTCTGCCAAAATATAAGCAAGGGCTTATGATAAAGCTCTATTGGTTGATAAGAATGTGTGGGCAGTAGCTGGATGGCTCCCTGAAGGTGAGAAGCTAGGGCAGCCCTACCCCATGCATGGTTCCTTTCCTGTGGATCGTAGGCTCCAGGATGCTTCCTAGCTTGCCAGCACCTTTCTGAAGGTGTGCCCCACTCAGGAATGTGCCCAGCAGGTGGAATGAAGGCTGGCAGGTTCTTAAACACTCTGTTGCTGTTTAGCTCAGGGAGCTGTATGACGGAAACATCAGTGGGCTCAAGAGGAAATGCTGCGGGGGATTTTGCTTTTCCTGGTAAGTACTATTGCCTTGTTGCTAAAGTTGCAACTGCCTGGCCCTGGACACTATCTTGCTATCTCCCCTGGCCTCCAGGCTCCCCGTGCCCTTCCTGGGATTCTCAGGCCCTGGACCCCAGGCCCCTCATTTCTACAAGTGTACTGGGTTGACTTCAGAAGTTATCTTCCCAGGATGTCACAGGCAGGTCCCAGCACTAGGCAGAAACAGAAGGGAGTTAGATTCTGCAGATCCAGCCTTCAAGGTCAGCCCCCTGTAGTATTGAGATTTGAGCAAGGTGCCCTAACCCTGCCACTGATTCCTGAAGGCCACAGGAAGATCTGCGTGCTGGAAACAGACTATGAGCACTATACCATCCTGAAGTTGTCCCTGCTGTGGCAGGGCAGAAACTTCCATGTGCTCAAGTACTTCAGTAAGTTCAGCCTGGGTTGGGGCAGAGCCCTGTGGCTGCCTTACTTCAGGCTGCCAGCTCAGCTCTGCTGTAATCCACAGCTCGAAGCCTTGAGATTGAGGATGAGCCCGGCTTCTGGAGGTTTCGGGAAATGACAGCAGACCAAGGCCATTACATGCTGGCCCGACATGGTGAGCATGGCACCTTGGGGAGGATGCTGGATCAGGCCCCTGTTATGGGGTCTGATGCCCTCCTGACTGTACCACATACTGTCCCTTCCCACAGGGAGGTGCGCTGAGCTCTTGAAAGAGGTGAGCCCATTACCCTTGGTCTACCTTTCAGCCCAGCCTTCATGGAGCCCCTGCTGGGCACTACTAGATCCTGGTCCTGATCCATCCCTCCTCTGACCAGGAAAACCAACAGCCCTGATAGGCAGCTTCAGATGCATCTGTTTTGTAGTTTGGAAAGAACAGTTTGCCACCTGACTCCAAGCTGTCATGCTGGGCTCTTGGGGGTGGGACAGAACTAGGTTGGAGAAGGGAGGTACATTGTTTGTATTGTTCTGTCCAGCAGGGATGTGCATGGCTTGGGGCCAGTTCTATCTCTTCGTGTCCTACTAGTTGGTGGGATCGGGAGATCAGCTCTGTTGGATATCTTGGGGTTTCCTATGTCTAACACCGTGCTAACCCACCACCTACACAACCTCACCGTTACAGCCAGTTGACACTATAGCTCATTTTGCAGATAAAGACTCTAAGGCCCAGGGAACCAGTGCTTTGCCAAAGCCAGGCAGCTGAGGTACCAGGTATCAAGCTTATGACACTTGACCAGCACAGGGTTCCTGAAGGCCACACATGGCTCTAAGCTCTTCTGTTCTGCCTACAGGGAATGGTCTGAATAGCTTCTGGCCTGGCCTGCGGCTGCAGCCCCACTTACCCGGCCTCTCATGCTCTTACCTGAAGGGCTTCCTGTACCTGCTTCAAATAAACCCTGCTGCCAAATGCTGCCCAGCATCTTTCCTGGGGGCAGGGTAAGGGGTAGCAGGAATGTTTCTTTGGCCCAGGTGGAGGAGACAAGCCTGCGTTTTCCGGGAATGCTTGGTGAAGAATGTGCCTCACATACAGGGCGGCCAGTCCAGACTCCCATGTGAAAAGGTCCTGATCCACCCTGCCCTGCCCTGCCCTGCCCCATTCACGCTACCCTGAGCAGTGGGTCCCACAGTCCCCTCCTCATCCTGGAACAGTGTTCATGAATGCTGGTGGCACTCTGGGATGCTATGAGGAAAAATGAGAGCAGGTCTGGAACTTTGTCGGCCATCTGGGCAGAGGAGCAGCAGAGAGATGCTTTTCAAAAAGGGCTGCCACATGGTCAAGGCCGTGCTGGGGGCAGAGCCTCCAGGAAAGACACGCAGAAATGTGTAGCTCTGACTGTGAGGGAGCCTCTAACCCTTCCACTGCCTGCTTTGTTGGTTGCCTACTTCTACAACTATCCTTGACACATCCCTCTAGGTGTCTTGTCCCCATGGGCAGCTGACATTCAGAGGACAGAATTGAGTCTATACCGGGGCCCCTTTCCTGAGGCCAGTACGCACGCAGTACCTGGTGCTACATTCTGGAGATGGCAAGGTGTTGCAGTGGCCACTGTGTCTGTCTTGTTGGAGGATGGGCGGGGCAGAGTGCAGTTTAGCAGGATCCTGAAGGGTTTCTTTATTTCTTCAAAAGGCAGGAAAAATGCTTTCCATCTCTCCTGAACATTCTTTTTTTGCACAGAGATTCCCTAAGAATACAGATTCTTACAGTTACCGGTGGTCGTACACCCCATTCAAAACTCCTGGTGCTGGACGTTCCTTGAGCTTACTTCATTGGACTTGAGTGATCGAGTACAAATCACCATTTCTAGAATGAGATCAGGATAGCTCAGTTCTGAACAGACCCAATGTTCTTTTGAGGTTGGAGGGGTCAGAGAGGATTGGATTGATCACTGGCTGCCAATCTGGGGCTTGCTGAGATGAAAAGGGCTCTGGACACAGCATTAATGGCTGCCTGACTTTGTCTGAGCTCCAGAATAGCTGGTGACTGTTTTTCAAGAAGTATTCTGGGAACACTGGCTTTGGGCTCCATAAGGAAGAAAGAGGTGCATTAGTCCACTAGCTGGGCCACCAGAAGATCCAGCTTGCCTTCACCTCTGTGTGCATTAGCTGTTCCTTTTTTTTTTTTTTTTTTTAAAAAAAAAAGATTTTATTTATTATGTAACATTCTGCTTCCGTGTATATCTGCACACCAGAAGAGGGCACCAGATCTCATAACGGATGGTTGTGAGCCACCATGTGGTTGCTGGGAATTGAACTCAGGACCTCTGGAAGAGCAGTCGGCACTCTTAACCTCTGAGCCATCTCTTCAGCCCCATCTCCTGCATCATTTTTATATTCCTTAACTGTTCTCCTTGTGTTCTCCCTGTCTCCTCTTTCCCACTCCTTATCATTTGAACTCTGGCTGTAGTTGTCAGTACTCCCCTATCTTTGTCTGTGCCTTGCAGGGTCAGGGCCTGGGTTTTCCCTAGGGGATGTCGCAAGGGGCTGTCTCTTTGCTGTGGAGACTACACAGGTGGCTTGGTCCTGTGTGTCTCATTCTTCACCTGAAAGCTGGAAACTGTGATCTCTGCCCTCAAAACAAGTTTGGGAGTAAAGATAGTGCCAGGGAAGCAGGGCTGGCTTTAGCTCAGGCATTCTGGCTGCTCATCTGGTGGCCCTTGGGTGATTGCTGTGGCTTCTTCAAAGTACTCAGTAAGAGTCATAGGCTGGGGGGAGGGGAGTTCCACAATGTTCTGACCTACTCCTTAATATTTTCATCCTGATGAACATAAAGCCGCACAGATCCAACCATGCTTGGCTCCAGTGTCCTCAGTCCTGCCCCCGCCATTCCCAGGCCTCTGTTGCCTGGATCACTTGCTACAGTTGGCAGAGTTCTTCCCCTAGTAAATCTTTATCTTCTCTGTGCATATGGCTAAAGCCTGGCAAGGGGCTTTGGTGGAGCCTGCTCTGTCACCCACACACAACTGGAAAGGAGCAGCTCAATTGCTGAGTGGATTCATGCATATGTGAGTGGACACTCAGGGACAAGCTCTGTGTCCCCTGGAGGCAGTCCCCTGAGGCCCTGCTATCCAGCAGATAGGTGAGTCACCTGGCTGGTTTACAGAGTGCTTCCAATCCAACCTAATGAGAACCTTCTATGCCTATTCCAAGCACCCACAGGAAGGATATAAAGTTCAGAGACTCTGAGCCAAAAGCTATGGCTTCCTGTGGTTGGGGAGCTGAACCCAGGTACTACCTGCTAGGCACATGGAGAACAACATAGTCTTCACTCTGCTGGGGCTGTGCATGTGTCTGCTCATGGGGTGGGCTCTTGACCCTCAGAATGGCACTACAGGAAGACTTCAACACAACCCAGATAGTCACAGTTATAGTGAACCAAGTTCAGTGCTTTTCCATGGGGGTTGGATCCTGCCTAGCCAGCCTTCAATACTCACCATCTTGGGTACTCTTCACCCCTAGAATTTTCCAGACTGCTGTATACCTTGGAAGGGAGAGACATAGAATGGTTCTCAGGGTCCCAAATGCTGATGGTGATACACTCGGGCAGTTCCTTCTTCTAACCCCTATCCCCAAGTTTTCAGGCTTGTGGTTTGAGGTCGCCTTTGCCGCCAATACTTATGACACTGACTACAGGGATGATGAGAAGGTGGGAGCCTTGAGAGTTGAGACGGAAAACAAAAATCTGGTCCTGACAATCACCTAATTCCAGTGAGTTAAGGCCTTGCCTATGGCCCTAGAGGAAAGTTGGTGTAGCCTGTACGTGCTCTCTGCTTTTCCCAGAGATGAATCTCCCCATGTCTGAGCCTCAACCTCAGCTTCAGAGAGAGATGAAGAAGCAACTGTTTCAGATGGGACCAGATAATCTTTGGCATCCTGGGTGTTCCACTGTCTATCAAGACAGTTTATGGAGTGACCTATAACTCCACAATCACGATAGGAGTTTGGCCTCCAAGACTGCCACCCTGGACTCTGAGCAAAGAAAGTAATTGATCAGACAGCTTTAAGGTCCAATTTCCTAGCTTTAGGGTCATGAGACATGCCAGCTTCTGACTGACAGATGGCGAGGCCTGAGGAAAAGCAAGCCAAGGCTGACCCGAGTCATCTCTTCATCCTGGCAGAGCCAAAGTTCCCATGTATCTATTGGCCAGTAGACACCTTCAAGCTGCACATGTGAAGCCAGATTCTCTTCCACAATGTGCATGTCCCTATTCTCAGAGTGTCCCTTTACAGTGTATCATTTTGTCACAGAGTGGCCCTCAGATATGTATGTGCTTCTGCTCCTCAGAGGCTGATTCCCTCAGTCAGGCATGCCCTCAGGTGTATGTAACCATGCTTCTCAGAGTATGCCTTCAAATGTGTATCCTTTCATCTTAACGTGTGTCCCTGAATGTGTCCCTCAGCTCTGAGTGTGTCCCTGATTCTCTTCACCTCAAGACTGTGTCCTTCAGATGTGTGCAACCCTGTTCCTCAAAGACTATGTACCTCACACATGTGTGTGTCTTTGCTCCTCAGAGTGTGCCCCTCAATAAGTGTGTTATTGTGCCACCAATTGTGTTCGTCAGTCACAAACATTTCCCTGTTTCATAAGAGGTTCTCCCCTCAAATCTGTGTTCCTTTACTTCAGGAAGTTTGTCATTCACATATGTGTTTCCCTACTCCTGAATGTGTTACTCATATCAGTGTGTCCATCTTTCTCAGGCTGTGTCCCTCAGTGGCAGAGAGTGGGCCTCTTAGGTGTGTAGGTTCCTGTCCCTCCGACTGTGTCCTTCAGACACAAGTGTGACAGTGTTCCTCCGAGTCTGTATCCCTCAGGGTGTGGCTTTTAATCCTCTATGTGTCTTTGAGCACAAGAGAGTGGCTTCTTAGGAGTCATCAGGGGCATATTTCCATAGCTAGTACTTCTTGATACTCCTTCTCCTTCTCACTGGGTAGCCACTGGGTAAGGGGTCCTGTTCTCTGGGGTTAAGGGCTCAGCAGACATTAGGACACCTGTATCTGTCTGGTTTCTGGACTCCAGGGTTGCTTACTATGCCCACCACCTCAGAGCATGCAATGTAAGGCCTGATAGGCAGGAGGCCGGGAGTCTCCTTCACTCCTCCCCGCTTTGTCTGTCTGTATAACCCAGGCTGCCCTGAGCTATATGTCTAGGAATGTATGTATACAGGGATGAGTCCTGTGTATAAACACACCTAAGAGACCCACTCTCTGCCACTGAGGGTCACACTGTTTTCCCCCTTTTTCTGTCTGTATAGCCCAGGATGTTCTGACTTGGGCATATAGCCCAACTTGGCCTCATACTGCAATCTTCTTAATTCGGTTCCCCTCACCTCCCGTGTTGGCATTACAGGTTGGCCTATCTTCTTGTCTTTGTAGTAAGGACATCTGTGTGCTGGAGACGATCAAGGCTTCTCAAACAGGCGACTCATGGAAGTTCATGGTCACCACAGCAGTAGGCATGATGCTGTCCTAGGTTTGGAGGGTGTGGTGGCCTATCTGGGGCACTTTGGTTTAATCTCAGTATGTACTTTCACTGTTCTGGATGCGGAGCAGGACCCTTGTCTTGCTGAGGGCATTCTGAGGCTTGACTGAAGCCCTCAGTGCCAGTCTGCTCAGTACCAGGATGCCATGCCCAGGAGTCAGGAGCCTTGGTGGATGCCCCTGCACCCACTATCCCCAGTCTCTGTCTTTGCCAGGACTTTGGCAGCCTCCTCTCTGAAATCCTAGATGTGACTCAGGGTTCCTTTACCTGGGTCAGTGGGAATCCCTGCCGTCCTCTTCAGAAAATCCTTTGGACTCTCAAGGCTCATTCCATGCTGCCCATGTGTGTTTCCAGTACATGCTTGTGTGTGCATATGTGCCAGGCAAAAGCACAGCTAGGAACCGAGAGCCCTGGCCAAGCAGATGGGAAGTGTCTACAATTTTGTTCTGTTTCAAGGAGACAAAGAAATTGTTATTGTGGACACTGACTATGACAACTTTTCCATCTTACTTCTCTCTGCTAGAATAGATGGGACATCCTTTCCAGTCATGAAACTGTACAGTAAGTCTAGCCTGAACTCATCTGGGGATGAGGTGGGTGGTGCCCCTCTTATACCTCATCTCATTGTCTTCCCACCCTGGGGTGGGGGATAGGAGAGAATCCCAGGGTTGCATGGGGTGGGAGGGGGGAGAGAAAGTCTGTAATTATAGAAGCCCAGTGCCATACTCACCCACAGCCCGGAGCTTGAACTACAATGATAAATACCTGAGTCGTTTCGATTTGGAAGCCTGGAAGCACAAGTTTAGAAACCGAGAAGTACACTTTATCTGGAGTGAATGTAAGTAGGCCTCACCTGAATCAGGGCCTACCAGGAATGGGCAAAGACCTGGGCCTGCTTTGACCCTTCCTTGTATCATCATTTGGTTTTTGTCTATAGTAGAGTGTGTGAAAGAGAACATAGTGCAATTGGTGAGTCTCCAAACCAAGATGGGATTGTGCTGGTGGGCACCCATGGTGGGCGGGAATTCCTTCACATTTCCTTTCTATCACATTGGTAAGGGTAGGAGCTTACCCTGGCCCGGTATCGGTGGGAATCTGGGTACTGTGCTTGATCATACTTCCTGGAGCAGGCAGATCCCAGTTCCGGAACACAGGCTGCCCAAGGGTCAAGAGGACTCAGTTACCCTCTCTGGGTACTGAGTCTTTCCTCAGTAGTTGAGTGAGGCCTCCATGGTGGGGTCTGCCACTCTCCTGCTTCTCTCTCATGTTGCCATGTCCTGCAGGGAGGTGAACCAATTCTCTGAAGGAGGTGTGCCCATGTCCTTTATTCTACACTGTAGCCCCTGTGTTCTGATACTAGATCCTGGCACTGGTGGTGGTGGTGGTGGTGGTGGTGGTGGTGGTGGTGGTGGTGGTGTGTGTGTGTGTGTGTGTGTGTACCCCTCCTCTGATGAGGACACCAAACAGCATTGCTTGACAGGTCCAGTGAGGAATCTGTTTTGTTGTTTGGAGAGAGATGTAGTCAGGAATGTGAGCCCAAACTGTCAGTCTAAGTCCTAGGAGGGAAGTGGGTGTGTGGACCTGGGACAGAGCTGGGTGGTAGGCTGCTTGTCCTCAATGTTCTGCCCAACAGGGATGCTCAGCACTGCTGATTGACTCTGTCCCTTCAGGTGCTATCAGGGGGTGCTGAGGTCAAGGGGAGATATGGACCCTGTTGGATATCTTAGGGTTCCCTTTATCTAGCACTGTGCTGGTCCACCACCAGTATAACCTCATTACCACAACCTATCCCCTAGATATTGGCAATATTGCTCATTTTGCAGATAGAGAAATCAAGGCTCAGGGAACCAGTGCTTTGCTAAATCCAGGTACCTAGCCTATGACCCTGACTGGTGCCTCAGGGTCCCTGGAGGCCACACACGGCCCTGAGCTCTGTTGTTTTGCCTGCAGGGACTGATCTGAGAAGGATGCAATAGCTCTGCCCACCTGACCTCTCCTGCCCCTACCCAAGGTGTTCCTTGGACCTGTGCCAAATAAACCTTGCTGCCGCATGCTGCCTAGCATCTTTTCTAAGGGTAGGATAAGTGATGGCTTCTGTCTAAATGACTAATTTGATTACAAATGCATTGCATTTTTTTTCCCTATGAATACTCTGTAATGGACACACCTCACATAGCTGACTGATTCAGGCCCATCCTCACTCTGGAGCAGTTTGCTGTCCTCTTAGGATCTGGAAGCAGCCCTAGCAAGTCACAAGCAGAGACAGGAGCAGGTCTTCTCTGTGGTCTCAGTAGGTATCTCAAATGGAAGGGGAAGAACAGACCCCTTTGTTGCCTATATTTTCCTAAGGCTCCCTGCTGTGTGGAGTTCAAATCCTGTTATTGTTTCCACATCCTTCTGGATGTGGCCGTTTTCTAGTACCCCCATTCCCTGCTCCCCGGCTCGGCCCCTCCCATTCAGTTTTGTGTCTTCTTCCCAGCAGTACTCACGGCCTGAGTGCTCATTGTGGTGTCTCTCCTTGCAGCCACTGTCTGCTCACCTTGCCTCTTTCATTGCTGTAGCAGCTAGAGGGCAGAAGGGATAGGAACATGGGGTGCGTGTGCAGGGGGTGGGGGAAATCTGTCCCCTTGGGGCAAATGAATTCCTATTTGCAGAATAAGACAACTGGAAGCTTCCAGAGAGCAGCAGCCCCAAGAGGGAAGCAGAAAAGTGGTACCTGGGGTGGAACAGTGTGGGATGGTGGAGAGTCAGTCCTGGTAGAGTGCAGAGATGTCGCTGACCCCCAGGCATCTGAAGGAGACACCATAGAGGCCCACAAAGGGAAAACTTTACATCCTCTTACACACCTCAAATCCTGAACCAAGTGCCAGAGAAACCTCAGAGGAAGCATTCTGAGGCGAGGTTCTGACATGCTAACTGAGGGCATGGGGAGTGTTGTGATTTCCTTCAGATCTTCTGGCCCACGTCCGTACCAAGTCCCAGGAACTTAGCGTGAGATTGGACTCCCTGCTCATGACATGCTCCACACTGTGGACTCCAGCCACAGTTCATCATTGCACAGTTCTGGAGCTTGACCTACAGTCCACGATCGTGAGCCCTCCGGCCAATCATGGGCCAGCAAGTTCATTTTCAGGGCTGGGGATGTGGCCCAGTCAGTAAAGATCCTACCATACTAACATTCAAATCTTGATTTAATCCCCCATAGCCCATGTAAAGAAGTGTCAGACACTGTGGCACATACCTGTAATCCCAGTGCTGGGGAGGTGGAGACAGAGGGATCCCTGGGGCTTGTTGGCTAACATATTTGGCCAAGTTGTTGGACTCCAGGTTCAATTAGAGACCCTGTATCAAAAATGGTGAGCAGTGAATGACACCTGATGTTGACCTTTGGCCTCCACATGAATTACACACGTATATGTACACATTCACTCGCACATGCTCCAATACAGAAACAAGAAAGTCCACTTTTGGGTAAGGGCTCTCGGTCTGATGGACATGGAAGTGGGGGACAGAGTGCTTTATATGGTCAGTCTCACTGTCCTCATAAGGACTTTATCCTCCTTGCATAGAGTCACAGTGACTGGCTTCACTGGAGCCTTACTTATGCCCCAACAGCCCCAACACAATAACACGAGGGTCAGAACCTTGTGTGAGGAGCACACAACCCAGTCTCTGACAAAGTATACCTTGCAAAGGCTCCAGAATGCAGGGCCTTTATAGTTTTATTTACTTATAACAGGCCTTATGTATATTTTTAAGGTATTTTTATGTGTGGGTATTTTTCTTGCATGTAGTCTGTGCACCACAAGCATTCAGTGCCCAAGGAAGTAGGAAGAGGGAGTTGGATCCCCTGGAACTGGAGTTATAGATGCTTATGAGCTGCTGTGTGGGTTCTTAGAATTGAACCTGGGTCCTTTGGAAGAAAAGCCAATGCTCTTAGCCACTGAGCCATCTCTCCAGTGAATATAGGTAGGGGTTTTACAGTGTATCATTACTGATGCGTCACAGGAAGGTTACTAGATACACAGACAGGAAAGCAGGATCTATGGGAGAAGAAAAGAATGCTTAGTAAAACCTGATCCTGAAGAGAACCAAAGCTAGTTCAGAAGAGAAATTGTCTAGTGAGGCATCATAAGCATGTCAAAAGATAAAGGGAACTCATGGCATGGTCAAAAGAAAGGATTCATGAATAAATATAAATAAATAAATAAATAAATAAATAACCAATGGGCGATCAGATAGAGAAAGAGAAATTCAGCACAGAGTGGGACTGTAACAAAGAGCAAGAAGGCAATCTCAGAGCTGACAGGTCACTGCATGGATGTCAATGTTCCAGTCTGAGGAAGAGAGGAGAGAGGGACTGAGGTTATCTCAGAGGTTTCCTGGAGAAGTGCTGGCCAACTTGTTTAGACACAATTGTTGAGCTCAAGGTTCATTGAGAGACCCTGTCTCAAAAAAAAAATAATGTAGAGAGTGATTGAGACATAGAGTGTCAACGTTTGGCTTCTACATGCATGTATCCCAGCAAAACAGCCATAGGAATAGAATAGAACAAGAAACGTGCAGAAACATATTAGAATCAAATGTCTGTGTCAGTTGCTTTTCTCACTGTGACCAAAATACCTTACAAAAGAAAGGATTTATGATGCTCCCCAATCTGTTAGGGTCCTGTCCATCACACTGGGAAAGGCATGGCAGAATTCATGGCAGTGGGGGCACCTAGCTGGGACTCCTTGTATCTTGACAGGTCATGAGGTGGAGACAGTGAAATGACAGCAATGGCTTCTTCCTTTCCCTCTTTGTATTCAGTCTAGGAGACCCCAGCACATGGGATGATGACCTACATTCAAGCTAGATCTTCAGTTAAACCTCTGTGGAAACACCCTCAGAGACACACCCTAGAGGTGTGCCTCATTAAGGCCCAAGGTGCTTATCAATCTAGATTGTTGACAAAGTTAGTCACTACATTATCATAAGAATCAAGTTTAGGATAATAGCAAGTTACAAATTTTATATAGATAAAAATATTTTATAAAGTTACAAAATACAAAGTTATTCCTAAATTTGATGAAAAATCAACTTAGAGACTCCCAAAGTTTAGAAAGAATGAGCAGAATAAAATAAAGAAGCAGTTGAGAGGACACACACACTTTTAATCCCAGCATTTGGCAGGCAGAGGCAGGTGGATCTCTGTGAGTTCGAGACCAGCCTGGTCTACAAGCTTGTTCCAGGACAGCCTCCAAAGCCACAGAGAAACCCTGTCTCAACCCCCCGCCCCCCAAAGAGGGAAATTCATTAAACAATCATATGCAGGGGTATCACATCCTGCACAGTAAAGCCGATGTTCTGAGGTAGTACTAAAAGTCAAGAACTTGTGACAAACAGGGATGCAAGTGCCTTGCTTCCCATAATAGGCAGGGCAATCCAGGAGAGGACAGAAGCACATTTGTGCTGGTTGAGAGAAAAAACAGCTCAGATTCCAGTCATTGCCCCTGGTTCCTGCATCTCTGTGGCCCACTGGCTTGCCTGACCTCTTTTATACATGCGTCTCTCACTCTTGTTCATTTTATTTGAAAAGCCTGAGAAATTTTCCTTTATCACTAAAAATAAAGAGATTTATTTTACTTGCGAATGTGTATGTGGCTACAAGAGTTTGCATGCACCAGGTGTGTTCACAGAGGCCAGAGGGTGTCAGAACCCCTGGAACTGGAGTTACGGGCAGTTGAGAGCTGTCTGATACCGGTATTGGGGACTGAACCCAGGTACTCTGTAAGAGCAGTAGGTATTCTAAACCACTGAGCAATCTCTCCAGCTCCTTATTTTCTTTAACATGTGTTTTAGTTAGGGTGTCTATTGCTGTGATACAACACCATGACTGAAAGCAGCTCCTGGAAGAAAGGTTTATTTCGGTTTATAACTCTCAGGTCACACTCTGTCCCTGAGGGAAGTCAGAGCAGGAACTCAAGGCAGGAATCTGGGGACAGGAACTGAAGCAGATATTCTGGAGGACCACTGCTTACTGGCTTGCCTTCATAGCTTGTTCAGCTTGCTTTTTTATATAACCCCGGGTCACCTGCCCAGGGGTGGCAGTGTCCACAGTGGGCTGGGCCCTCCTGCATCATCCATTCATTAAGAAAATATTCTACAGATTTGCCCACGGGAGATCTGGATGTAGACATTTTCTCAGTATGATTCCCTCTTCCTAGATATGTTTAGGTTTGTGTCAAGTTGATAAAAACCAACCAGGACAATACCTGTATGAAGTGCTCTAGCAGGCCTGAGTACAGTAAACATGGCTCTGGCAGGGTTTGCCCATCTCCATTCCCTCTGCCTTGCTAAAACTGTTAGATTGCCCCCTTTCTTTCTCTCTCTCTCTCTCTGAGACAGGATTTCTCTGTGTAGCCTGGCTGTCCTGGAACTCACTCTGTAGACCAGGCTGGCCTTGAACTCAAAGATCCCCTGGCTCTGCCTCCTGAGTGCTGGGATTAGAGTTCACCCTACTACTGCCTGACAGTATATTTCATGGCTAGTGTGGCTGTAGTTTTCTTCTTAGGGGCATAAGTTTTTGTCAGAGGCCATGGGAGTATACAGCAGGTGACAACTAGTATTCAATGGGTCGACCTACTAGATGACTAACTCTCTAATGGGGAGTCCCACTTGGCAAAGACCATGGAGTCACTGACTCTAAATGACTGGTTGCTTCTGTCTATAATTTTTCTCATGTGTATGCATTCTTTCCCTAATAACAGCTATGGGTATTTTCCCCACTGCTTATGTGTTTATTGAGTGAAAATATTCCATCTACTGGGCAC